>NW_027069491.1:1005229-1070229 GCF_002906115.3 Quercus suber | reverse complement strand
ACATGTAGGATGTCTGGTGGTACATTATCCATCCAGACATTTTGATTGAGCGAGTTAATTGCTCTTCTAGCCAAAGCGTGGACGACACTATTTCCTTGTCTACGGATATAAGTATAAAGTATACAAGAAAAAAAAGGGGCCAACAGTTTAACATCCTGTATTATGTTTCCATGTAAGGCTAGTGATGGTTCAGGGCTAGATAAATCCTTATACACGTTGTCTGAGTCACCCTCCAAAACCGCAGATGTGATGCCCAGTTCCACTGCAAAAACAGCAGCCCTCCTCGCTGCCAACGCTTCGACCTGAGTAATGGTTGCTGGTATTGGAATTTGCTCTGACAGAGAGGCAATGACTACCCCCTCTGAATTGCGACAGAAAACTCCTAACCCGGCTCAACCTTCCTCTGAGAAAATTGCACCATCATAGTTGATCTTCATCTTGTTAGCGCTTGGTGGTCTCCAGCGAACATGGTTTCGATGTACCAGCTTCTGGGTGGTTGATCTGGTACCTTGGAATTCAGCTTTCCTCTCCTTTGACAAATTGAGGATTTGATCCAGTGGGCATGCAGCTTCCTTGAGGCGGACCTGGTTTCGACGATTCCAAATTGCCCACCCCGTATAGGCCAGCAGCTCAGTATCTTTATCTTCTAATATAGCAAAGTTGAAGATGTCCTTTGTAGATTTTCCTTCCAAAGCCGAGAGCCATCTCCACTTCAAGTCAGACCGCCACACAACCTGCACATTAGAACAAAAGAAAATAGCGTGTGAACCATCTTCAATCCGCACCTTACAGCTGTCACAAATGGCATCATGGGCAATTTTCCTTCGATACAAGTTTTCTTTAGTTGGAAGAGCTTCCTTGCACACTCGCCAAACAAAGTTTTTCACTTTGTTAGGAACATCTAGACCCCATATCTTCTTCCAAAACAAGGAATCGTCCGCTGATGCGTGGACTGTTGTACTGTCATTAAACAAGAACCGATACCCCGAGTTTACTGTATATTGACCAGATGGGGTGAAAGGCCAAATGAGCTTATCACGTTGGCTGAAGGAACTCAATGGGATGCCCTTGATGACAGCAGCTTCTGCTGGTTCGAAAACATGCTCCAAAACATCAATACGCCAGCTTCTAGTAGACTCATTTATCAAAGTTGCCACTGATGAATTCACTTGACCCCGGATCTGAGGAGACGTAACTTTGGCCTTATCTTTCAGTGGAAGCCAATTATCTCCCCAAATCCTAATTTGCTGACCATCACCCACCCTCCATAGCGCCCCCTTTTGGATAACGTCACGCCCCTTAAGAATACTCTTCCATGCATATGAGGCCAAGATAGAATCCTTTGCTTCAAGGATGGTTCCTGTGGGGAAAAAACGAGCCTTGAAAACCCTAAAAAAGAGGGAGTTATCATCATGAAGGAGTCTCCAGGCTAATTTGGCAAGCATAGCCTCATTAAACAAAGTAAGATCTTTAAGCCCCATTCCCCCTTTGTTTTTATGATGAAACAAATCATCCCATCTCACCCAATGGATTTTCCGCCTCTCTCCCCTTTGACCCCACCAAAACTTTCTAACCATTACCTCAATCTCATGGCTCAAAGTGACCGGGAGTTTGAAGCAACTCATCGTGTACGTGGGAATAGCTTGAATCACTGATTTAATTAGAACTTCTCGGCCTGCTTGTGACAACAACTTCCCTTCCCAACCCTGCAATCTCTTCCAAACCCTTTATTTTATTTTTCCAAAACTAGCTTTTTTGTTTCTTCCCACCATGGCTGGTAACCCTAAATATTCTTCATATTGTTTCAACTCCGATACCCCAAGTTCCGCCATAATCTGAATCTGGTGATCTAAGGCCATGGATTTACTAAAGAAGAGAGTCGTCTTCTCTCAATTCAATCTTTGCCCTGAGACCCTCTCATAAGCAGCAAGAATCTCCATCACCTTTCAGCATTCTTGGATAGTAGCCCTACAAAACAGAAGGCTATCATCGGCAAAGAATAAGTGAGTCAACTTAGGTCCATTACGACAAATAGATACCCCTTTGATATCACCATTGCATGCTGCTCTTTGAATCATTCTGTGGAGACCCTCGGAACACACCAAGAAGAGATAAGGTGAAAGAGGGTCACCCTAACGAATACCCCTACTCGGTTTAATATCACCCATGGGTTCACCGTTGATCAAGATGGAGTATGTCACCGTAGTGATACATTCCATAACAAGGGCCACCCAACGCACATCAAAGCCCATCTGCAACATAACATTTTTCAAGAAAGACCATTCAACCCTATCATAGGCTTTGCTCATATCTAGCTTGAGTGCCATGAGGCCGGATTTCCCTGAATTATGGTTCTTCATGTAATGCAGAGTCTCATAAGCCATAAGGATATTATCAGTGATCAAACGACCCTTAATGAAAGCACTTTGGTGCTTAGAAATAATGTGAGGTAGTACTCTTTTCAATCTATTTGCTAATACTTTTGAGAAGATTTTATAAAGCACATTGCATAGACTAATGGGTCTGAATTCAAAAACCCGCTCAGGATTTTTTGTTTTTGGAATCAAGGTAATGAATGTAGGATTTAAAGGATTAGGCAAAGAACCTGAATTCAAAAAATGCAATACATTTTGGATAACATCACCTCTGACCAAGTGCCAAAATTTCTGATAAAACAGAGGTGGCATTCCATCGGGTCCTGGTGCTTTGAGAGGGGCCATCTGATTTAGAGCTGTTTCAACCTCCCATTCTTGAAACTCACCAACCAAAACCTCATTCATCTCTCCAGTCACAACATGCAGTATAGAGTTCAGGTCTGCCGAGTTCATATCTGGGGTTGAGGAAGTGAATAAGTGTTTGTAGAATTCCACAAACGTAGCTGCAATATGTTCCTGGTCAGTGCACATCTCATCAGCTTGGTTACGAATGTGATTGATACAATTTCTTCGCTTTCTCTGAGTGGCACGGCTATGGAAGAAACGGGTGTTCCATTAGAGTATTAATCTCCTTCTGTGATGTAAGTGAATCTCGACCTCTGTCTCCACATCCTTTCCTCTTTTCCCATTAGAGTATTAATCTCCTTCTTTAAAAGCACAACTAGAAAAGAATTTCCAGTCCTCACCGCTTGTTTTTCTGCCCGAGCTAGCTCTTTTCTTTTTTTAACCAGCTCATTTCGGATATTACCGAAATTACTACGACTCCAATTAGTAAGCTCTTTTCCACATTTCTCAATTTTCCTAATCACCTTTGAATTGTCGATTCCATCATAACTGGCTTGCCACACCCCTTCAACCGTTTCACCGCACCCCTTATCCGCTAACCACATTTCTTCGAACCTAAAAATCTTATTTTTTGACTGAAATTCCAGAACAGATGGTTCTATCCACAAAAGTTTATGGTCAAATGTTGAGCTGTCCACATGGTGTACACGAGAACCAGGAAATCTGATGAACCACTCATGCGACGCCACTGCCCTGTCCAACCTTTCCCAAATTAATGCTCCACTCCGATAATGTTTTCTCCACGTGAAAAGGGAGCCTTTGTATCCCAAATCCATCAGCCCACATTCATCCAAAGCCTCCCTAAAAATCTGCATTTGGGAGTAAGGCCTCAACCTACCTCCCACTTTTTCCGACTATTTTGTTATCTCATTAAAGTCACCGGTGCAAAGCCACGGCAGAGAACTCTGCCTGCATAAATACCTGAGAAGATCCCATGACTCATGTCTCCTGTGTGTTTCTGGTTCACCATAGAACCCAGTGAAACGCCAAGCCATTCCAGAACTCTTGTTGATCGTAGCATCAATGTGATTCACAAATGAAGACTCAATATCGACCTCCGCATCCGTCTTCCAATACAAATCTAATCCTCCCCCTTTATCCGCTCTCTTTAGAACGAATTTTTTGTCAAACCGAATTCGATCCTTAACGTAATCTAGCCTTGCCTCATCTGCCAATGTTTCGGCTAAGAACACGACAGAGGGAGCTTTTGCCTGCACCACTTCCACAAGCTCTTTAACTGCAAGTTGTTTCCCAAGCCCCCTACAGTTCCAAATTATGCAACTCATAGCTCCTGGCGAGGCTGGGAACCAGCCATTGCCAATATAAGATGATTTTCTTTATTCGAATGAGAAACCAAAATTTTTTTACTTGGTAACTCGTTAAGATCAGAGGTCATGTCCATGGGGCGTTTGGAACCAGCAAGACCATCATTGATAGGGGAGGTGCCCACCTCCATGCGGGGAAAACGTCTCCATTTTGCCTGAGTCATGCCAACGTTATTCTCAGAGGCTTGTAAAGAATTAGGAGTGTCATGGAGGTCTTTGATGTTTGGGTCTAAATGCTGGAGTGGCGTTAAAGCCTCTTTCTTTACTATAAGTGGGCTTTTTCCTTCGCTATTGGACTTAGGCTTTGCTCCCCTTGCTAGCCTTTTCCAGTTTTTACCCGATGGGCCTGGAGTTTCAGCTATCCATCCTTTTCCTTCAACGTAGCACATAGAAGAGAGGCCCAAAACTGAGCCCACGTAAGTTGGGCCCCCCTCCTTTGCTTCAAGTTCTTTTATTGGCTCTAGTGCACCCACATGTACTTCATCCACATCCTGAAGGTGAGCTGTCTCCCACTGACTACCAACTAATGTTTCAGCTTGGACAAGAGACTGTACTTTCTCCTGATTGCCCAAAGAAGCTTCCGTCCCCCCTTTCTTTCCCACCCACTCTTTGAGATTACCATGGTCACACAAGTCTTCTAACAGGGGGGTAAGAAGGGATGTGCCATCTCTATCTTGCATCGGGTTGCTATCCTTGGTTCCCATAATTTCCTCTTCTGTGTTATCCCTTAAAAGCTCGCCTCTCAACTTGTCAAATCTGCCCAACTCCATATCAATCTCATTGAGCCTTTCCTCGAAAGTTTCCCCTGAATCTCGGCCACCAGATTTCACCAACTCAGCGGTCACATCCGCTGTATCAGGCTCTACAGATGCCTCATTAAATGCCTCCTGAAATCTCGCAGCTACCTTGGTTTGTGCAAGCACCACCGATGGAAAATGGTCACCGTTTTGCTCTACCGGCGCGTTCATCCCACGCTTCTGGGCTTTTTTTTCAGCATAGAAACCCGGTACCTTCACCACAGGATTTCTTGCCTTCACAAACGGGGCTGCACGAATCCACGCCCTATAAGCTTGTCTCTCCTTTGTGAGCTTACCTTCACTTTCAATCCATATATCACAGTCTCTGTTCCCATGGTTCAAACACCCACACCAGTAGCATATATTGGGTAGTCTTTCATACTTGAAAGACACCCAACTTCGCTCACCATGGGACATAGAAATTAACCTCCCCCTACACAGAGGTTTATTTATGTCAATGGTGACCTTCATCCTCAAAAAACTCCCCCCATCCGTCTCTCCCTCATCTATTTCTTTCCAAACCGTTCCAACTACTGCACAAAGTTTTTCAACTACTGCTTCATTCATGAAACTTAAGGGAACATCGTGAATCTGAACCTATATCGGAATCTTATCAAACACTAAGTCCTTGGGAGGGACTTCCTTATCATACCACTGCAACACCACAATGTGTTTGTCAAAACTCCACGGAGCGTTGCTCATTATCCTCTCCACCTCTTCCTTCTTTTCAAACGTAAACAGTAACACATGGTCGCTACTTCTCCTAACCTCAAATCCTTTAACAGACCTCCACAGGGGACTAAAAGTTCTAGTCACCGCCTCAATGTTTAGTGCCCTCCTAGTTAGAAACTTTGCTGTAATGGTAAAGTTCTTAGTTGATAACTCATCATCCAGCCCCAACTCATCACCCTCTCTAAAGTTCAAGGACATTTTCTGCCAATGTTTTGTAAGGGTGTCCATAGTTCTCTTACACTCGCCTCTCGTGTTTCCCAAAACCCCAGCTAAAGAGAAAAAAACACTAACAACTAACTCTCTCCAAGCAAATAATTGCTTGAGGTACACAGAATCCTACATCAAGGAACGGTAGCTTCTACAGCCCCAGGGGAGTCAACTGGTGCCCCAGCGGCTCTCCTTAGAGATAGAGAAAAAAGAGGCGCATGACTGCATTTGTTGATTCTTGTATGTTTCATTTGAATGAATATAATCTAAAGGATGATTTTGAAAATTACATAATTACTAAGATTTTTTATGCACCTTCAAATGACAAAAAGGTATGAAAGAAAAAAAAAATTATTCACAATCCAATATGCCATATTAATTCTTTTTGCTGCACTATTCCAAAATTAACAAAAATAAAAAATAAAAACATTTATAAAAAACTGTCACATCATTGAAATTTAACATAAATGCAAATACTTACGAAAAATCTTAGCAACAAAGTCCAAACTTTGTAAGATTCAATCAAAAAAATTTCCAGTACCAATTCATTAGTGATTAACACAAATGATGCAACAAAAGGAAAAAAATGATAAAAGCTCAAAAATTGAACAAATATAGTCAAACTAAACTTCAAACGTTGAAGATGGAGAAACTAATGATGATAACAAGTGTCGCCAAACGATAATAACAAAGTATTGAAAGAACAAAAACAAGAAAGATTTCGTAATGAAGCTTTTTATTACATCACATAATAAAAATCAATAATATAGAATGAATTAAAACACTTTTATCAACTTTTATTATTCTATATTACTTCAAAGTTGTTTTAATTATTGCTCATTACTTAAACAAAATAATTATAACAGATATACATATACAATTTATAATTATTATTTTTTATGATGAACTCATTACGAACAAAGTTTTATAATAAATATGCTATAATATATGTATAATATTTTCCAAACATAAATTTACATAAAATATTATAACATTATTCGTACATCACACAGATAACTTACCAGTTACTTACTAGTTTAAAAATAAAGGAGCTTGCATTTAACCTATTCTATACTGAGTATACAATAGTTATACAGTAGTTGACCAAGGCTGAAACCTCAAGTCTGAGTAATTACAACATGCATATACAATTTTCATATTAGCTGGTGCTAATAATTCGATCAACCAAGCACTACATAAGTCAACTGCCTGTCAACTTAAAGATCATTTTACAGACTAAACCAGGAAACCAGGTTATTACACGATACATTGACGACATTTCGAAGCTCTAGCTCAATATTTACTTGATCATACCTCGACATAAACCAAAATTTTCAAAGCAGTTTAGTCATGATAAGTTCTCTTTGAGGATGAAGGAAAAGAAATTTCAAAATAAGTTGGCTTGGGGGTTGAGGGACAACCAAGAGTTTGGATCAATTCCTCCACAGCCAGCACACGAAACTTTGAAGGTGAATTGAAAGCGATGTTGTCAACACGGTGCTCGAATATCTTTCCTTTCTTATCAAATTTGTATACTGAGGTGGCATCAAATCGACCACGACTCTCCCACAGGACTCGTGGGATACCATGGACAGTCCATCGAACCATCATAATGTTCTCCTTAGGCTGCCAGACACTAATGATGTCAACCCATAAAGCCTTAAAAAATATCCTTCCATGGAATCGTAGTGCCCAGAAGATTGATTTGTAGTTTTCAATGCCACTAAAAGTATTGAGAGGATCTTTAAATACGATGTCATCCCTGTCCAAAGTAGAAAGATAGCAATTAGCAATAATACAACAAGCACACTTGCCACAGAATGGAAGGATTTCAACAAAATTCCATGTGAGGCGCAAAAAATTTTAAGAGACCTATTGAAAAGCCAAATTCATACAGCTCTCATCTAGGCTACAGGCATGTCCTAAGGCAACCAAATAACTAATTTCTATGGACATTGATCACTTCACAACTGCAGACGTTATAATTATAAATAAAATAAAATAAGTAACAAACATTATAAAAACTCCAATATAATATAGCCTGAAATCTCCTTATATTCATTTGCTTCTATGGGCTCAACACTACAAACTCATTTCTCAATAATCTGCAACAATTTTTTTTGTCATAATCTCACAAAATCAACATACAACTAACTGCCCAACCCTTAAAATCTAATATTAAGACATAGAAATGATATTCCAATGTCTTCTTGGGTCATCCTAGGTTAAAAAACTAACAGCATTCACACATAAATATATTTTAAATGAAACCATATCTACAACAAGAAGAAAAAAGCCTCAATCCCAAAATTTGGGGTCAGCTGTGGATCTTCAAAAGATTAACCAAGGCCAGTTTTCTGCCAATGTCTTATTGAGAGGGGTGGTGGATGATTTTGCTTGGGCTTGTACAGGTGTGTATGGCCCCAATGATGATGAAAAGAGGTCTACTTTGTGGGAGGAGTTGTCAAGGGTGCGTGCTAGGTGGCCATGGCATGGTGTTTGATAGGTGATTTCAACATTATCAGATACCCAAGTGAGAGGCTTGGCTGTGAGTCTCTTAGCCCAGCTATGTTTGCATTCTCAAATTTTATAGAGAGCAATTATTTGATTGATTTACCATTAGAGGGACCTTCTTTTACCTGGTTTAGAGATTTTGGTATATCCTCTATGTCAAGAATTGACAGGGTTTTGGAATCTCTAGATTGGGAGGAACATTTTGGGAATGTATCCCAAGTCCCAACGGGTGCTTCCTTGTGTTATTCCAGATCATTGTCCGCTTTTGTTGGAGGCTGATGGTGTTCGCCGAGGTCGATGTGCTTTTAAATTTGAAAATATGTGAGGGCTTTATTTATAGAGTTCAGCAATGGTGAAATGGGTACTGTTTTGTGGGCTATCCAAGTTCTATTTTGGCACAAAAATTAAAGGTTCTGAAAACTGATTTAAAAAAGTGGAACAGGGAGGAGTTTGGTGATTTGACTTTTAGAAAGAAGAATTTGATAACTGAATTAATGGGGTTAGATGTTAGAGAGGAGTTGCTGGGTCTATAAATCGTCGTATTCAAATCAAAGGTGACATAGAACATTTGGCTTCTCTCTACTTATCGAAAAATAAAAAATAAAACATTTGGCTTCTTTGAAGGAGATCTTCTGGAGACAAAAGTCTCGTGCCTTGTATGTGAAGGATGGAGACAATAATACTCATTTCTTTCATAGGTCAGCAAACTCTCATAGAAGTGCGAATCAAATTAAGAGGATTGAGGTGGATAGCATTCCTTATGAGGATGAGTCTGATGTGCATTCTTAGTTAGTTCATTTCTATTAGGGGTTGTATGAGGAAACTGAAGTGGGGCGCCCTACTATGGATGGGTTAGATTTTGCAGGTATTGAGGAGGATGAGAGATTGTCCTTAGAGAAGGGGTGTACAAAGGAGTAAGTTATCCAAGTCCTAAGGGAGATGGAGGGTGATGAAGCCCCTAGTCCTAACGGTTTCACCCTGGCTTTTTTTCACAAATGCTAGAGTGTTGTAGAAAAGGAGGTCATGGATATTTTTGTACACTTTCATCAGTACTCTGTGTTCAAACAGTCTATGAATTCTTCCTTTCTCACTTTAATTCCTAAGAAGTGTAATGTTGTTAATATTAAAAATTTTCGCCCTATCAGTACGATGGGTAGTGTGTTCAAGCTGTTGTCCAAGGTGTTGGGCTAACAGATTGAGAGCAGTGTTGGATAATCTTATCAATGAGTCTCGAAATTCCTTTGTTGGTGGAAGGCAAATTTTGGATTCAGTGCATATTGCAAACGAATGCCTAGATAGTAGGTTGAAGAGTCATTTACTGAGCGTGGTTTGCAAGCTTGACATTAAAAAGCATACAACCATGTGAACTAGGATGCATTCTTTCATTTGTTGGGTCAAAGGGGTTTTAGGGGGAAATGGAGGGGGTGGATTAAGGCTTGTGTCACTTCTGTCTGTTTTTTAGACCTGTTAATGGATCTCCTGAAGGTTTTTTTGGAAGCTCTTGTGGTTTGAGACAAGGCAACCCATTATCCCTCTCTTGTCTCTTTTGATAATGAAGGTCTTGAGCAAAATTTTGAGGAAGACAAAGTAGAGTAATCTTATTTGGAGTATTCATGTGGAAGCAGTGAATTCTGCCGGTGTACGTATTTCCCATTTGTTGTTTGCGGATGACACTATCTTATTTTGTGATGCTTCTAGGGAACAACTGCTTTCCATAAGGTTGGCTTTATCTTGTTTTCAAGATTTTACAAGGTTGAATGTTAATGTTGGGAAAAGTGAGATTGTCCCTGTTGGGGAGTGAATAATCTAAACGTCTTGGCTAATATTCTTCGTCGTAGAGTGGGCAGTTTGCCTATGAAATATTTGGGGATGCCGTTGGGAACTTCATTTAAGATAGCTTCTATTTGGAATCCTATTTTGGAGAAGATGGAGAAGAAATTATCAGGATGGAAGCGTCTCTATTTTTTTAAGAGTGGTAGGCCCACGTTAATAAAGAGTACTCTTTCAAGCCTCGCAACATATGTTTTATCTCTTTTTACCATTCCTAAAGTTGTGGCTGCTAGATTGGAAAGTATTCAAAGGAATTTTCTATGGGGGTCTTCAGAGTGGTGTTTCAAATACCTGTTGATGGCTTGGGAAAGATGTGTTTACCCATTGAATTGGGCGAATTCGGGATAAGAAATGTGGTGTTTTTTAATCAAGCTTTATTAGGGAAATTGCTGTGCAGGTATGGTCGTGAAGTTACTCATCTATGGCGGAGAGCTATTTCCATAAAATATGGTGAGGGTCAAGGGGGGGTGGAGTACTAAAGTATGCAGGAGGGCTCATGGATGTGGTCTTTGGCAAAGTATTCATGAAGGGTGGGAGAGCTTTTCTAAGCATTTGTCTTTCGTAGTGGGTGAAGGTACTCATATCCGTTTCCAGCATGATAGGTGGATTGGTGATAATACTCTTAAATTTCTCTATCCTAAGATTTATGTGTGTTCAGCTGAAATGGAAATCGAAGGTTCCTCCAAGGGTGGCTTTCTTTTCTTGGTCTGCTTCCTTAGGTAAGATCTTAACAATAGACAATCTTCGTAAAAAACGAGTGATGGTACTTGACTGGTGCTATATGTGTAAGAGGTGTGGGGAGTCGGTGGATCATCTCTTACTTCATTACTCTATAGTTTGGGAGTTGTGGTCCATGGTCTGCTGCTTGTTTGGTATTCAATGGGTTATGCCTCATACTGTTCTTGAGTTGTTTGAGGCTTGGCAAGGACAGTTTGTGCGACATCGTCATATTGATGTTTGGAGACTAGTGTCTCATTGCTTGATTTTGTGCATTTGGCGTGAAAGGAATGCTAGAAGTTTTGAGGCTGTGAACGCTCTTTGCTAGAGATTAAGTCTTTCTTCTTACACACTCTCTTTGAATAGAGTGTGATTTTTTCTCATTTTTCTTGTTATTCCTTTTCTTTGTTTCTTAACCGTTGTTCTTTTGTTTCTTAATTTGTGCCCCCATAGTACATCCCCAATGTACTCAGTTTGGCAATCTTTCTATTGTTAATAATATTCTTATGTTATTTATCAAAAAAAAAAGTATTTCTGAGGTTTTGTGGATTCTCAAGAGGGTACTGTTAGAGTTTGGGATTTAAGATTTTATAGAGAATTTCAAGATTGGGAGCTAGCAGCATCTCATTCTCTCCTTGTATTTATCCAATCTCGTATTCCTCGAGGTACAGGAAGTGATTCTCTCTATTGACATCCCAAAGGAGATGGTAAATTTGACACTCGGTCTTTCTACCATGCGATTAAAATTCTGTATTCCCTTGGAAGGGTGTTTGGAAACCAAAGGTTCCTAAGCAAGTGGCTTTCAATTTATGGACAGTTGCTCATGGTCGAATTCTTACTTTAGATAGTCTCATGCTTAGGGGTCGCTCTTTGGCAAATCGGTGTTGTATGTGTCGATGTGATGGGAGTCGATGGACCACCTTCACCTTCATTGTCTTGTTACACACACCTTACGGATTTTTATGCTTCAGGCTTTCAGCATTCATTGGGTCATGCTAGGCTCGGTGGCAGGATTGTTATTTTGCTGGCGTCAATGGATTGGGAATCATACTTCAAATATTTGAAACTTGAGTCCAGGTTATTTGATGTGGATTGTTTGGTTGGAATGAAATCAACAGTCTTTTTGATTGATCTCGTTGTTGGGGTTTTATAATGAGTGGGTTCTTTTCATATGCCCTTCCAAGGGAAGATAGAGTTGGGAGTCTCCCTTAACTCATTATAGAACCCCAACAACGAACCCACTCATGATTGGTCTTGTTCTTAATTAACAAAAATCTTTTTTATCTACATGACAAAATAAGAGAACTGGGAAAGAACCCACTCATTACCTGTTCACTTCCCATCAATTTTCTTTTGGCATGGATAGAAGTGTATGAGAAGCAAGTTGAGTTATGAGTACGTGTCTAAAAGGTGGTTTCATGCATTGAACATTTGAACGTATCTACAACTAAACCATGGCATACAGGTAGATCTAATGCATCTCTTTTTTTTTCTTTTTTCTTTTTTTTTTTGATAAGTAAGAATGGTATACATACGAAAGGCTACTCTATGCATAAAAAGCATAGAGCAAACCCAAAAATTACAAGAAGAAAAAAATAGAGAAAATACATAAAAGAAAACCAAACAATAGATTAATTACAAAAGAGAAAGAGAGCTAAGAAAAGAAGAGAGAGAATCACTAGTCGTGAGTCCCCAAGCCCGAAACCAATCAAAAAGAGTTCCACTGAAAGAAGCAAGCATCTTCTCACCGAAACTATCCAAATCCTCAAAAATCCGCCAATTTCGTTCCTTCCAAATACACCATAGTATGCACAATAAAACTAAATTCCGGATCTAAGACGAATGTTTCCCCAACCAATTCCACCAAACAAAAAGTAAATCTAGAATCGATCTAGGTATGACCCACGACAATCCAAAAGTTATAAAAACAAAGCTCCATAATCAATAAGTCATCACACAATGAAGAAGTAAGTGGTCTATCGTCTCCTCACAATGTCGACACATAATGCACCAATCCACAAAATCCAAGCCCCTCAATCTTAGGTTATAACCTGTTAGGATCTTATTCCAAGCTACACACCAAACGAAAAAAGAAACACAACTAGGGACCTTAACTCTCCATATACGTTTCTAAGGAAAGACAACTGAGGGAGAATCCCGCAACTTGTTATAATATGACCGAATGTCAAAATCTCCATTAGGATTCAACTTTCATCTCATCCAATCTCCAACATCCATTGAAGGAGTATTGGCTCCCAAAATACGAAGAAAATTCAGCCCTTCATCCATCTCCCAATCATTAAATTCCTAAATAAAATGAACATCTCAAATTTTTCTATCCTCTGCCCCCCTGCCTTGACAAAGAAGCTTCTACAAAAGCCTCCCTATCAATAGCAATACCATACAGCCTCGAGAAAGCCAATTGAAAAGGTTGATCCCCATACCACCCATCCTGCCAAAATCTCACTCTATTCCCCAACCCAACAACAAACTGAGCATTTTTGCTAAAATCCTCCCAGCCCATACGAATACCTCTCCACAAACCAAACCCATGAACACCCCTACCTAGCTTAGAAGTCCATCCCCCCACTCTTCCCCAAACTTTGAAGCTACCACCCTCTTCCACAACCGATTCTCTTCTTTCCCAAACCGCCATAGCCATTTCCCCAATAAGGCCCTAGTGAAAGTAGTAAGTTTTCTTATACCCAAATCACTATTGGCTAAAGGTGCACAAACTTTATCCCATCCTACCAGATGAGTCTTACTATCACCCCATAGAAAATCCCTTTGCAACTTTTCAATTCTATTAGCCACATAAGTAGGAATGGTGAATAGCAATAGAAAATAGGTAGAAAGACTAGATAACGTACTCTTGAGTAGCGCCAATCTACCCCCCTTAAACAAATACAACTTCTTCTACCCAGCCAACTTCCACTCAATTTTTTCCAAGATAAGATTCCAAATTGAAGGAGTGTTATGTGAAGCCCCCAACAGCATGCCAAGATAAGACAGGCAAAGTTCCAACTCTACAACCCAAAATTTCAGCCAAGGCATGCACATCATCTACCTCCCCTATTGGAACCATTTCACTCTTCTGCACATTGACCTTCAAACCTATTTACAGCCTGAAACTAAATAACAACAACCGAATATGAAGAATTTGCTCCACATCTGCATCACAAAATAGAATAATATCATCTGCAAATAATAGATGTGAAACACATTCCCCACCACCCCTCCTACCCTCAACTTTAAAACCACAGATTAAGCAAGCTCCCTCCACTCTTCTCAACATCCTACTAAAAACCTCCATCGTAATCAAAAACAGCATAGAAGATGGCAGATCCCCTTGTCTTAAACCCATTGAGAGGGGTCTTTTTAGCTCAATTAATTATGGCTCTACCTCAGCAATGTGTAGAGGTATTATTAGGGATAGGGCTCCTGCTTGTTTCTCAATGAGTGTAAAGTTGTTGTCTTGGAATGTCAGAGGCTTAAATAGGTTGGAAACGCAGCTTCAGATTCATAATTTGCTTCGTACTTGGAAGACTGATATTATGTGTTTGCAGGAGACTAAACTCGAATGGATTACTAGAAGAATTGTTCAAAGCATTTGGAGTTGTCCTTATATTGATTGGTTGTACTTGGGTTCTAAAGGTGCTTCTAGAGGTGTTTTATTGATGTGGGATCGAAGGGAAGGTGGAAAAGGTGGAGGAAGCTATGGGATTTTTTTCTATTTCTTGCAAATTTAAAAATGTTGGTGATCATTTTGAGTGGGCTTTCTCAGGAGTCTATGGGCCAAATTCAAACAAAAAGCGTCGTAAAATGTGGGAGGAATTGATCGGACTGATTAGTTGGTAGGATTTGTCATGGTGTTTGGGAGGTGATTTTAATATAGTCCGTTTTCCATCAAAGAGATTAGAGGGTGTAAGTTATACCCAGGCTATGCATGGTTTTTCTGATTTAATCGCTCTTAATGGGCTGATAGATATACCTATGGAAAGGGGTCTTTACACTTGGTCTAATCTAGGTTGCACGGTCACGCCATTTTTGGCGTTGTGTCGGTGTCGAACATTGGAACGGGTATGACTCGCCGGATTCCGGTGTCCAGAGTCTCTTTTTTTTCCTTTTTTTTTTTTGCTTCTCCGACACGGCACTGACACGGCTCCGCGTTGCATTTCATCATACCACCCTCTTCATCGTCTCTTTCTTCTACATTGCATTTCATCTTCTTCTCCTTCGTCTTCGTCTTTGTGTTCTGAGCCTGAGTGTTTTCACCTTCTTTGTTTTCTTTCTTTTTAATTTCTTAGTTTGTGTGCCCCACATGACCTGGTCAGGACTTAATCCTGAACGAAGTGAAGGGTTGAAAGACTAGTGCCTAGTGGGTTTTATTGTTTCCCCACATACCAACCACGTGGCTAACAACTTTTGTTTTTCAATTTTTTTTTTTAAAGAGTTTAACGGGTTTCCCATTTTTACCTTTCTTTTTTTTTCTTTTTCTTTTTTTAAATGGTTGTAGGTATATTATTATTATTATTATTATTATGAGGGATAATATATTTTTTTGAAGGCTAACTTATTTTTATTTTTAAAAAAATATTAGTATATTAAATTATAATATGGATTTATAAAGACTTTATTATCTATACTATACTATTGCTCTTAAATTGGTATATGTTTACCATTATATGAAAAAATATGTTTATGTATATATAGAAAATATAAATAAAAATATTTTTAATAATTTATATTTTTTATTTATAGAAAATATAAATAAAAAAATATGAATACTATTGCTCTTAAATTGGTATATGTTTACCATTATATGAAAAAATATGTTTATGTATATATAGAAAATATAAATAAAAATATTTTTAATAATTTATATTTTTTATTTATAGAAAATATAAATAAAAAAATATGAATTTATTTTTAATAAATTCATACTTTTTATTATGAATTTATTTTTGTTTCTTTACTCAACCTTTTGTTTTGCCTTATAAATTATAAACATATTTTATGTCTAAAATAATTAAAAAATATGCCTAAATATAAAATTTAATTAATTATTTAACTACTATGTCCCCGCCATGTCATGTCCTTATTTTTCTAAAATTGTCGTATCCCCGTGTCCGTGTCCATACAACATAGGGTCTAATACATCCTCAAAATCAAGAATAGACCGGTTTCTCTTCTCTCCAATTCTGGCAGATCCGTACACTCTTCCTCCCAAAAAAGGTTGTCTAGAGTACTATCAGATCATTTTCCAATTTTATTGGAGAAGGGAGTCCACAGAGAGGGAGAATTCCTTTTCGGTTTGAAAATATGTGGCTAAAGGCAGAGGAGTTTGTGGATAAAGTGAAGGTTTGGTGGGCATCTTATATGTTCCAAGGTACTCCTAGCTATATATTGGCTAAGAAGTTGACAGCTTTGAAATTTGATCTAAAAAAGTGGAATGAAACGGAGTTTGGCAATGTCACCTTTAAGAAGCAGCAACTTTGGAGTAAGTTGAATGTGTTGATGCTAGAGGGGAGACGCACACTCTCACAGTTGAGGAGAAGCTAGAACAGATTAATTAATCTCCGCACAAAGATTGAGAAGTTCACTTTATTAGAAGAGATTAGGTGGGTACAAAAGTCTAGGGTTCTCCACTTGAGGGAGGGGGACTCCAATACAAAATTTTTTTCATAAGATGACGAATTCTAACAGAAGAAATAATGGTATTGAGAGCCTGTTGGTTAATGGAAGTTTGTCCTCCGATCAAGGTATGATTGAGAATTGTATAGCACAATTTTTCATGAATTTATACTCTGAACAGCAGGTGATTTGACCTTTTCCAGATGTGCTGGAATTTCCAATGATATCCGGAGATAATGCGGTTTGGTTAGAGAGACCTTTTGAGGAGGCAAAGGTTTTTGAAGTCATTTAGAATTTCAAAGGTGATAAATCTCCAAGGCCAGATGGGTTTCCAATGACGTTTTTTCAAGCTTGCTAGGAGATTCTCAAATCTAATCTTATGGTTGTCTTTCATCATTTTTATGCAAGAGGTCAGTTTGAGAAAAGTCTGAATGCAACCTTCATTACTCTAATTCCAAAAAAATCTGCCGCTATTGATGTCAAGGATTTTCGTCCGATCAGTCTTGTTGGGGGGGTTTACAAAATTATTGCTAAAGTCTTGGCTACTCGACTATGCACGGTCATGACAGATATAATCTCATCTTCAAAGAATGCTTTTGTGAAGAATAGGCAAATTCTTGACCCTGTCCTTATTGCTAATGAATGCCTGGACAGTAGATTGAAGACTAGTCTACTAGGGTTACTCTGCAAACTAGATGATGAAGGCTTTTGATCATGTAAATTGGGGTTTTCTTATGAAGTTGTTAGAATGCAGTGGGTTCCCTAATAAGTGGAGGCGTTGGATTTTCTTTTGTCTATCTACTGTTCATTCCTCAATTTTGATTAATGGTTCTCCATGTGGGTTTTTCGAGAGTTCTAGAGGGTTGAGACAAGTTGATCTTTTGTCTCCTTTGCTGTTTGTCTTAGTCATGGAACCCCTTGGAAGAATGTTAGACAAAGCAGTCCATGAAAGTCGCTTGTTAGGCTTTCGTGTGGGTAATTTAGAGGGAAGATCTTTAGTGGTGTCTCATCTCCTCTTTGCTGATAACACTCTAATTTTCTGTGATGCCAATCTTGATCAGCTTCTGATTCTCCGTATGGTGCTTATTTGGTTTAAGGTGGGCACTAGTCTAAAAATAAACCTGAGCAAGTCAGAATTGGTTACTGCTATTTGTTCTTGGCTACAAGCAAGGTAGTCTTCCTATGAAATATTTGAGTCTTCCTTTGGGTGCTAAATTGAAGGATAAGACAATATGAAACCCGATTCTAGAGAAGATGGAAAGGAGATTAGCGGGATGAAAACATTTGTATTTATCCAAGGGATGTAAAGTTACTTTAATTAAAAGCACTCTATCAAATTTACCTACTTATTTTCTATCTTTGTTTCCTATCCCTATTGCTATGGCTAATCGAATTGAAAAAATTCAGTGGAATTTCTCATGGGATGGTATAGGGGACGAACCCAAATTTCACCTAATTAAATGGGTTGCTGTTTGTACTCCTTTATCTTCAGGTGGCTTGGGGATAAGGAAAGTGAGATTTTTTAATGAAGTTTTGCTTGGGAAGTGGCTTTGGAGATTTGGGCTTGAAAAGTATGCCTTATAGAGGCAAGTGATAGAGGTGAAATACAGTTGTAGATCGGGTGGCTGGTGTTCTAGTTATGTTTCTAGTCCTTATGGTGTTGGTTAATGGAAAAATATTAGTCGGGGATGGCCTTCCTTTTCTCGCTACATTCTGTATGATATTGGTGATGGGTCAAGGGTAAAATTTTGGCTCGACCGTTGGTGTGGGAAGACACCACTTGCTCTCTCAATTATCCAGAATTGTTTCGATTTTGTAGAAATAAGGAGGCAAGTGTGGCTAAGCTTATAAAGTTCACTAATGGGGTCCTTTTTTGGGATGTAAGCTTCTTTAGGGGTTTTCATGTTTGGGATTTGGATGCTGTGTCGAGCTTCATGGTTACCATATATGGCTCATCAATAAGGGGGTTTGGAGAGGATAAGATGTATTGGAAAATAGTTAGAAGCAAGGGGTTTATGTTTAAAGATTATTATAGTCTTCTAGTGGGTTCTATTGATTCTTGTTTTCCATGGAAAAGCATTTGGCAGCAAAAGATTCCTACTCGAGTAGTTTTCTTTGTTTGGACTACTAATTTGCGAAAATGCTTGACAATCGACAATTTGAGAAAAATGAAGATTTGGATATTGGGTAGGTGTTGTATGTGCAAGTGTAATGGTGAATCGGTTGAACATCTTTTTCTCTATTGTCCAATTGCTATGAATTTATGGTCTATAGTTTTTGGTTTATTTGGAGTAAGTTGGGTTATGCCACAATCAGTTGTCGGGCTTCTAACTTGCTGGCTTGGCCGGTTTGGTCGTCATTGAAATGGGAATATATGGAGAATCATTCCCCATTGCTTAATGTGGTGTCTTTGGAAGGAAAGAAATAGTAGATGTTTTGAAGATATTGAGAGATCCATACCTGACCTTAAGCTTTTTTTTCTTTAGAAATTTATTGGATTGGTTGTCTGTCTTGCAAAACCAATCATTCTCTTCTCTTTTTTTTTTTTCTTGATTCTTGTAATTTTTATTCTTGATTGTTGACCCCTGTACACTCCCTGTGTACTAGGATGTCCTTTTTTTATATCAATAAAGCATATTACTTATCCAAAAAAAAAAAAAAAAAATTAGCTGGAGACCCATTAATCAAAACAGAGAACTGAACTGTGGATATACAAGTGCGAATCCACTTACATATTAAACAAACGGGCTTGAATTTGAACACTAGAATCCTATTCCAAGATTGTTACTTAGAAGTACTATTTCCGTGATAAACAGTATGAATTTTTTTTAATGGAAGGTCTGCTGTTAATTTATTATGATATTATTGTTGACAGGTAACACTAATAATCTACTTAAATATGACTGAAAAATACAGGCCTAAGAAGAGAATGAACATACACCTTTTCCACACTTTCTGTGCATGTACTCTTAATTGAATGAGATGCTCAATCAAAATCACAAAGTTTATTTTCATTTAAACTTCCATGTAGAGATGAGTAAGGAAAAAAAATTCTGCCTAAAAAGTGTAATAATAATCATAGTTTAAAAAATCATAGGAGAAAAACTTGTATTTAGTTTATAAAGTCATAGCTAGCTTCAGTACTAGTGTATCATAAGCTTTTTGGTTTGGCCATGCCCAAATCCCTCTCAGAGGAGATGCTAGATTTTTTTTTTTTTTTTTTTTTAATGAATAGATGCAAAAGCCTCAGCAGTCAGCACATAATTTTTTTGAAGTATCAAGGACCATAAATTTAATTAAAAAAAAAAAAAAAAAATTAGCTGGAGACCCATTAATCAAAACAGAGAACTGAACTGTGGATATACAAGTGCGAATCCACTTACATATTAAACAAACGGGCTTGAATTTGAACACTAGAATCCTATTCCAAGATTGTTACTTAGAAGTACTATTTCCGTGATAAACAGTATGAATTTTTTTTAATGGAAGGTCTGCTGTTAATTTATTATGATATTATTGTTGACAGGTAACACTAATAATCTACTTAAATATGACTGAAAAATACAGGCCTAAGAAGAGAATGAACATACACCTTTTCCACACTTTCTGTGCATGTACTCTTAATTGAATGAGATGCTCAATCAAAATCACAAAGTTTATTTTCATTTAAACTTCCATGTAGAGATGAGTAAGGAAAAAAAATTCTGCCTAAAAAGTGTAATAATAATCATAGTTTAAAAAATCATAGGAGAAAAACTTGTATTTAGTTTATAAAGTCATAGCTAGCTTCAGTACTAGTGTATCATAAGCTTTTTGGTTTGGCCATGCCCAAATCCCTCTCAGCGGAGATGCTAGATTTTTTTTTTTTTTTTTTTTTAATGAATAGATGCAAAAGCCTCAGCAGTCAGCACATAATTTTTTTGAAGTATCAAGGACCATAAATTTAATTGCTGTAATGCTTATGATTATGTGTAACTTACCCATAAATAATTAATAAATTGTACTTGTACCATAAAATTAAACCACCATGTGATTTTTAATTTAAACAACATAAAGAGAAAAAAGAAAAAGCACACCCTCAATATAACCACAAATCAAATTCCGTTACGTAATTTACTCCCAAATA
Organism: Quercus suber; assembly: GCF_002906115.3. Taxonomy (NCBI): domain Eukaryota; kingdom Viridiplantae; phylum Streptophyta; class Magnoliopsida; order Fagales; family Fagaceae; genus Quercus; species Quercus suber. Next base: position 1,049,567 of record NW_027069491.1, on the reverse strand, counting down.
TTAAAAAAATTAAAAATAAAAAAAAAATAAAAAAAACGGTTACATACACAATTTATTCATTGGTTGCTTTGAGGTAACCAGGGCCTCCAAGTTTAATGAAATGGACTACTTCAAGGGGGACAAACCTCCACAACATGAGTTTTCACATAATAAAAGTGCATAAAACTTTATTAATTAGTGTGTGCTACTTATGTATGCTTGACCAACATTAAAAGCTAGAAATTAGGTATCACTATATAGCACTGCAACACTTAAGCCCTAACAAATAGGAACAGATATTGAACAAACAACCAACTATTGCCTAAAGACTAGGACTACCAGATAATCTTTCATATATCCAAAACAATTTTGACACCATCACCAAGCACACATTTCCAACTAACTTGAACTAACTAATAGACAATCACTGACATTTTTTTCAATATACATATAATGCACATTTCATTACTCCCCCCTTAAAGTCAACCCTTGTCTTCAAAGGCAAAGTTGGAAACTTGTCAAGTTGTCATTAAATATGCACCAATCTTCCCAAGTTGCTTCTCACAAACTGGACCACCTCTTGGGATTAAAAAGATCTTGCAACCATGCATCTGCAATGGTAAGTTTTTTGGTTCTGCAAAAATGTCTTCAACCCAATCTGAAAGTTGTATGTTCAGGTTGTGTAAGCTTAAATGATTTGATTTTTGTAATGCTCACATGGCCTTCCTATCTTCTGGCTCACATTGCTCACCACCCTCCTTTGTTGGCTTCTCTTTACTTAGCCATGATTAGCCAAACACAAGGATTGCATTTGACTTGCACTCCCTTGATCATTTTCATTTGATCAAATACCAATTAGCATATCTTTTTCAGCTTCTCTAGGCATCCTAACCATTGTCCCTCTATGCCTGAGTCTGATACCAATTGTTACTAACAAAGTTTTTCATTGGTTGCTTTAACGGAACCAAGGTCTCTAAGTTTGATGAAATATACAATTTTGAGGGAGTCCAAATCTTTACAACACAAGTGTTTTCAGATAATTATAAAAACTTATCAATTAGCACTTGCTTCTTGTATATGCTTGACCAAGATTCAAAGCTAGAAATTAGGTACTGTTTTTTTTTTTTTTATAAATTATAAAAAACGAGTCACCCAAGTATACAGGAAGTATAGAAATTAGGTACTGTTATAGCATTACAACCTGAAGTCCTAAGAAAACAAAAACAACTAACAGAACAAACAACCAACTATTGTCTAAAAACTATGACTACCCGATTATCTTAATATTGCCAAAACAATTCTGACACTGTCACCAAGCACATGTTTCCTACAAACTCGAACTAACTAAACACTCAACCACTTCTTGGGATTGAAAAGATATTATGACCGTGGATACACAGAGGTTTTAAGTTATTAAGCTATGCAAAAATGTAAATTACGTATCATTATAGCACAACACCATTTACATCACAACCTAAAGAAGGTTTAACCACATCTGCGATTGCGACAAGCTCAAAATGACAAGTCAAGTTACAATTAGGGCTCCCCCTAATTACTTATATAGGCCAAAATGACCTAATAAATGCCCAATCTAGGACTCAGCACAAGCCCACATAACACACTCTAAATCCAACCATATAATCTGGGCTATCACAATTTAAGTCCTAAAAAATAGGAACATTATATACAAAAAACAACCAACTAATGCCTAAAGATTAGGGCTACCTGAGAAGCTTAATAATTTTCTCGATAAATTTGATAGTTACAACGGGGGAGGGGGGATTTGGACTCTAAACATGTCCATTAGAAACATCAAAAGGTGCCAATTTGAGCTACAAGGCCCTTAACCCAGATGCTTAATATTTCCAAAACAATTTTGACACTGTCACCAAGCATGCAATTCCTACAAACTCAAACTAAGTAATCAATAATCTTTGACTTATTTTTTTCAAAAACATAATGCACGTAACAAATTCAGAATTTTAATTTCCAATCACATCAATAAAATAAGCACAATTAACTTTTTTGCTAAATTGATTTGAAGTTTTAATTTTAGTATAAACAAAATGATTACGCAACAACAAATTCATGAATTTTCTTTCTCTTTCGTCTTTCCCTATATTTTCTCAGCAACCAAACAAATAGATTATAAAAAATCAGATTCAAACCTGTAGATATCAAAACTGAGCTCCTTATAAAAGATCCCGGGAAACTCCTCTCTGAGAGTCCGAATCGCATAGCCCATATTCACGTAGTAATTCTGCTTATCTTCTTCTTCTTTGCTGGGCTTCGAACCTCGCTTCACCGGAGCTGAGAATTGTCCGGACAAATTCAGACCCTGGTCCAGCTCCGAAACCCTAACCCTAACCCTATCCCTAGACCCAACGATCCTATTGTTCCTCAATGTAACGAAGCTTATGGGATTCCTTGGGTTAGGGTTACAGAAGAACTTCGGCAAAGGGTAAATTTCAGGCGAATGGACGAGAAGAGCCATCGGAAGATCAAAATTTACGAAGGGAGAAAGCTTAGGTGTTAGGAAAAAGTGAGATTAGAGAAAGTTCAACCGAGAAAACAAAGCCATTTTTTTCCGGGAAAGTGTTTTTTTTCAAATTAGACTTGTTTGGCTGAAGAGAAAATGAGAAATCTGTTTGGATAATTAGAATTATCGAGTAATTAAATTTAAAAGTTAGAAGAAAAATGTGATAGGCGGCTGAAATTCGTTGATGACAAATAAAAATGATTGACATTAGTGAACTTACTCTGATCTGGGCCGTACGTTCGAGTAAAGGTGAATCAACGGTAAAGATATATTGCCACATACACTCTAAATCCCATTACACCCTTTTTTTTTCTTTTTTTTTTCAAACGGAGTTTCAAGTTTATTTTAGATGCTGTTGTTAAACCGCCCTGCTAGAAGCAATGAGTTTATTAATTTGGAACTGTCATGATTTTGGAAACAAACTTACAAAATATCAACTTATAGAATTGGTGTGGGCAAAAAATCTCTCAGTTGTGTTATAGCTAAAACATGGACAGATAGAGATAGGTTAGTTCAAGTTCAAAGACAAATAGATTTCAAGAATATGCTCGAAGTTCCACGGAGAAATAAGGCGGGGGGGATTGGTAATTTTTTGGAAGGAAGATTTTGACCTGTCAATTGAAACTTTCTCTTCAAGCCATATTGATTCCACGATCAATAAGAATAAAGAGAATGAATGGAGATTTACAACTTTCTATGGGGAATTAGACACGCAATTTAGGCATGAATCATGGGAGGGAATTTGCGGAGTAGACTAATGAGGGGGTTCTATGTAGTAAGGCAACGTTTCAAAGTTTTAAGAAAAATAGCATCTCGAGTTTTAGAAACTCGAGATTCATATTAAAACTCGAGTCCCAAAGACTCACTTTGCGAATATTTGGCTAGATGACTTGGACTGAAAATGCCATATAGATCTCGAGTCTTTAAGACTTGAGTTCCATGCAAAAAAAATTTCCCCATACAAGGTTTAGGGAGCCCTATAGTGGCGTTTTTAAATCATATAGTGACGTTTTAAAGCCCTATAGTGACGTTTTCTTGCATAATTGTTTTATCTCATACCAGGTTCAGAGAGCCCTATAATGGCGTTTTTAAGCCCTATAGTGACATTTTAAAGCCCTATAGCGGTGTTTTCCTACAAAAATTTTTTATAACCCCGTACCAGGTTCAGTGAGCTCTATAGTGGCGTTTTGAGCACTATAGTGATGTTTTAAAGCCCTATAGCGGCGTTTTTCTGCAATATGGAACTTAAGTCTTTAAAACTCGAGTTCTACGTGGATTTTTTTCCACATTAGACCAATCCGCTTACAAATCGAGACTTAAAAACTCGAGTTTTAGACACTCGAGATGCTATTTTTCAGCATTGTTTTGAAACATGACAACTAACTAAATTTTTTGATATTTATTGTTATTTGGAAAGGGTGTTCTGAATCATGGACAAAGCTTCGTAACCTAAAAAATCATAGTAACTCTCCTAGGATTTGTGCAGGTAATTTTAATGAAATTACACGCCAATCCGAGAAAACAGGCAGACGAGTTAGACCACATAATTAAATGCAATCCTTTAGAGATATTCTCAATGAATGTGAATTCATGGATATGGGATTTGTAGGCTCACCTTTTACATGGCACAAACATTATGCGGATTATACAATATGGGAGAGACTTGATAGAGCTGTAGCTACTAATGATTAGTTTTCAATATTCTCGGGGACAAAAATTCGCCACTTGGATGTCACTACATCGAACCATAAAGCTCTGTGGATTATACCAAAAGGTATGGAGTGTAGTTTTCAAAAACCCTTTCGATTTGAATAAATGTGGATGACGGATAAAGGTTGCACTGATACTATAGAAACTGTTTCAAGGAAAAATGTGGATAAGTCGTGGGATACTAAAATTATTACCAAGATTGATCATTGTGGTAAAGCACTTACACAATGGAGTAGGCAGGCATTTGGTAATGTGAAGCGTGAGACTAAGAGGAAAAGAAAACAATTGACCAAGGCAGAGAAGAAGCAATCGGTGGAGATGACTCAAGGCTTATGAAAATGTTGAAAGAGGAAATAAACTTGCTGCTAGATAAGGAAGCCACTATGTGGCGGCAAAGATCCAAGATTATGTGGTTAAAAGATGGGGATAAAAATACAAAATTTTTTCATAGTAAAGCTTTTCAAAGACAACAAAGAAACTACATCACTAGACTCTATGGTGCTGCTGGAAATTGGTGTACTCATCAACAGCAAATAAATGACACTATTGTGGATTTATATACGGACTTGTTCATTACAAGCAGACTTGAGCACATGGAAGAGGTAGTTGACGTTATTCCTATGATGGTCACAACCGAGATGAATGCAGATCTAACTAGAGATTTTACTGCCATGGAGGTGGAGGTAGCTTTGAAACAAATGGCCCCTTTAAAGGCCCCCGGAACCGATGATATGCCTCCCTTATTCTAACAAAATGATTGGACTTTACTTGGTAATGATGTTACACAATTTGTTTTGCACTATTTAAATTCAGGTTCTTTACCTCCTGCCCTTGGTCACTCTTTTGTTACTTTAATCCCTAAAGTGAAGAACCCAGAGTTTGTATCGCAATTTAGACCAATCAATCTGAGAAATGTACTATATAGGGTTTTTTCTAAAGTCTTGGCAAATAGACTGAAGAAAATAATACCTCAGATTATCTTAGAACACTAAAATGCATTCCTTTTTTATCGTTTGATCTTAGATAGTATCATGGTAGCATTTGAAACTTTACATTACATGAGAAACTATTGTGCAAGTAAGACAGTGTACATGGCTCTAAAGCTTGACACGAGTAAGGCCTATGATAGGGTTGAATGGGAATTTATGGAGAAAGTGATGAGGAAGATGGGTTTTGATAATTGTTGGGTGAATCTTATGATGGAGTGTATTACTGCTGCCTCTATTCCATTCTAATTAATGGAGAGCCTCATTGAGATATCAAGTTAAGCATGGGCTTGCGACAAGGCGATCCACTCTCCCCATACCCGTTCCTCATGTGTACAAAGGGACTTGACGGTCTCATAAAAAAGGCAACAAGCAATGGGGATATTAAGGGAGTCTTTATATGTCGGAATGGGCCCAAACTAACACATCTGCTCTTTGCAAACGATAGTTTAATTTTTTGCAGGGCTAAGGAAGATGAATGCTTAAAGTTGCTAGATGTTTTGGCGACCTATGAGGGAGCCTCAAGACAACAAATTAATAGAGCAAAAACAACACTCTTTTTCAACAAATCAACCACATCAGATTTGCAAGAAGTTATCAAAGGGGCTCTTAGGGTGCAGGTGGTTTAGCAATATGAAAAGTATTTAGGTCTGCCTTCCTTTGTGGGCAAAAATAAAAAAGAAAGTTTTGCTCATCTTAAGCAAAGAATTTGGAAGAAATAGCAGGGGTGGGAAGTTAAGCTCTTATCATAAGCAGGGCGAGAAATTTTGATCAAAGCTACTAGTCACTCCTTACCTTTACGATGTCTTGTTTTAAGTTACTAGTCACTCTTTGTCATGAGATTGAAGCATTGATCTGGAAATTTTTTTTGGGGACAGCGTGGAGATGCTAGGAAGATACATTAGGTGAAGTGGCAGGATCTGTGTAAGCCAAAGTTACATGGTGGTATGAGATTTAAGGACCTCTCCCAGTTCAATGACGCTCTTTTGGCAAAACACACTTGGAGACTCCTTCATGATCATCAATCATTATTTTATCTAGTCTTCAAAGCAAAATTTTTCCCAGATTGTATTGTTATGGAAGCAAGGGAACCAAGAAACATTTCGTATGCATGGAAGAGTACCTTACGGGGTCGTGATGTAATTAAAAGAGGGGCCTACTTGGAGAATTGGGAGTGGAAATTCAGTTCATAAATGGGGCGATAAGTGGCTGCCAGGGAAGTTTGATAATAAAATCATCTCACCTCCTATTGCTAGGGAGAACACTACAATGGTTAGTTCCATAATTGACCAGACAAACTAGGTGTGGAAGGATGAGCTTATTGATTCGAATTTCTTTGATTGGGAAGCTGAAATTATCAAGAACATACCTCTTTGCTGATCTATATAGGATGATGTTTTAATCTAGCCTTTTAGCTCGGATGGAGAATACACAGTTCAAACCGGGTATAAATTTCTGCAAAATCTGTGCTAGGCTAGTGAAATTGGTTCCTCTAATGCCACCATCTTGCAGCCTATGTTAAAGAATATTTGGAGCCTAAAAGTTCCTGGAAAAGTAAAAAATCTAGTCTAGTGTGTGTGGACACAAGGGGGGAGTCGCCACCTAATTTTTACAATGGTCTAATCATATATATAGCATCCTTTTCGAAGAACGACCTTTGATTTTACTATCAAAGTATGAGTTCAAAGGTTAGGTATGCTCTTGGGAATGTGTTAGGCACCCAAGATCGTCCAGCCCTAAGGTTGGCCTTTCATTATTATGTCTTAATCTTAACCTTATTAAAAAAACGACTTCAACACTTGCATTTTAAACTCACACACACACTAATATGCATCTAACATACAACATAACACCTTTTATCGCAAAACAACACATAAGAAAGCCAAACACACATAAGAGAGCTAAACATTCATCTAACATTTGAAAACCCTATCATACATCTAAACAAGGCAACAGCCCCAAACATGATAGCAAGCATATCATCAATCACAAGATCATATAAATCATATAATTGGTATTAAAAGACAAAAAGCAAGGCATTCAATAATACACACCATCAAGTGCATGTTCATACCTATGTATGGCTTACCTTCACTTACTTTTAAGCAACATAGTACCTAAGGCATCATGAATGGGCATGTGAATGCATGCTCATGGCATCAAACAAAAAACCCTAGTCTAAGCATGTTAAAGACAAAAAACATACAAGGCAGAAACTTAGACACGTGTGGACATAAGAAAAGGATTTAAAAAGAGGTAAAACATGTGAAACAAACAAACCAAACAACATGAGAAATCTGGATTAAGGTTACTAGGCAAGTATTTACGTACGCGGCTAGAGGCCTGCGTACGCATGCTCATGACATGCGTGCGTGGTACTCATTCAATAACCCCAACCCAGAAACACGAAGTAGAAAACAGAGCATGAACAAAAAACCTAATTCTAACAACCAAACATTCTCAGAACATAAAAAGAACTATAAAAATAACCTAAGAAAACATGTTAGAACATAAACAAAGCAAGAAACAGGATTAAAACTAAAAAGAAAGATAGAAATGAAAAGGGAAGCAAGAATGAATACCTTAAAGCAAAAAGCTTCTAGGCTTGATTTTTTACAGTTCCCCTCAGTCAAATCTATCATAGTTAATAAACACGTAATTAGTAATCTTAAACTCAAAGGATTGGGGCTAGAATAAGTCTCAATCAAATAAAAATGACTTAAGGGTGTTTTGTGAAAAACTACCTTTTGATTCACTATTTTCTAGTGAATCTTAGGTTTTTCTCGTGGGATATCTGTGTGTTTTGAAAATGTACCATACAAGGCTTTTTATAGTGGAAAAAATGGGGTTTGGAGTGGCTCCCAAACGATATGGGATTCATTCCAAATCTCAGTCATTATTGTAGAAAACTTGCATTTTCTATGTTTCTGAAACCCTAGCTGTGTACGCAGGATTGTGCCTACATATGCATGCTTTGGTCCACGTACGTAAGCCGAGGGCCACTTTAGTCATTTATTTCCAAACATAGATTTTTGTACTTTAAAAAATGATATTTTCTATTTGAGCACTCCTCAAGTCAATTTGATATCTGATTGGGCTCTAAACTGCTCTTGAGCCTTAGAGTTCAAGCATCATAAGGGAATGGGGGCCTAAGTCGTAAGGGGTACAAAATGCGGTGTCTACAAATTCCCCTTTTTGATTCGTGAGCTTCACTAATGGAATCAAAAGAATAAGAGACAAAACATTTTGTTTTGACGTATGACTCAAGTCCAACCCACACACACGACACACATCAGCATACATGGGGTGAGGTGCAACTCCAAAAAGTTGCATAGGATTCGTATGTTCAAAGTCCCACCTTTATTGCTCAGGAAGGAAACAACCAATGACAGGTTCACTATCCTAGAACTTGTTTTGTCACTTGCAAGCAAATGGTGAGTGACTCACTATTCTAGAGTCACTACAAAAAGAGAAATAAAACAAACAAGGGTGCTCTTACGAGCTAACCTAACAAACAATAAAAGGATATAGTCTTTGTGGTGTCCATTTGGGGCTGTGGGCACAACAAAAAGTGTTGGAGTCACCACTTAGTTATATGGTCTAGGAACCATGAATATAGCATTCTTTCGAGGAAGGATCTTTGATCTTACTACCAGAGTTTTGATTTGGAGTTTAGGTACGCTCTTGGGAAGGTGTTAGGCACCCAAGATCGCCCAACCCTAAGGTTGGCCTCCCATCGTTGTGTCCTATGTCTTAACTTTATTAAAAATTATCCAAACACTTGTATTCTAGACTCACACGCACACTAACATGCATCGAACAAACAACATGGCATCTTTCATCCCAAACAAAACATGCTTATCCGCCTATCCAAACAAAAGAGAGCCAAACACACAAAAGAAACCCTAGCATCCATCTAACACAAAACCCTAGCATGCATCTAAACAAGGGAGCAGCCCTAAACATGGCAACAAGCATATCATCATACAAAACATATCAAAATGTGAGAGACTGCACCCCCGACCCCATTTTTTAAGATGTTAAGCCAAACCCACATGAATGGGTGGAGTTGTGTTATTACCTCTCAAAATGGAAGCTCGACTGATTATATTTCCCCCTTTAGATTAAGGTTTTACAATGGAGTTGTCATTTATTTAATTATTGGAATAAATAAGAAAACCAAAATTTAAAAAGTCTTTATTTTATTGATTTGCAATTGAATTTACATTGATCATAAGAAATTACATGGCTTTAATCCTAAATACAATTTAAGATAAAGTATATGGCTTTGTTTCCTAGTTATAATCTAGAAATTGAAAATTACAAAGATAAGCATTAGTCTATCAACCCTTGATCTACGCTTGGAGGCTATGTGACAAGGTGGGAAGGTGTTAGGCACCCACCTTGCCCGCTGAAATCAGTCTTCTAGATTATGGTGGCCAACATTCATATCATATCATCTAAAATGTCTATCAATTTGCATGTTGAATTTAATGTGTGTGCATGTGATAAACTCTAATTCGATTTATTAAGCATTTCGTTTGCTTTGAAAAATAAATTCTAGTAAATGTGTGTGGATTGTGATATCCTAGATTCAAGAATTTAAAAAAATTATTAAACAAACATCTTTTTCATGTTTTTGATGTGGGTTTAAGATCAAAACTAATATTATATATGAACACGTGATGAACAACCAAGAACATATAAGGAACACATAAGAACATTTAAAAACATTCAAAAATATTCAAGAGAATTTAAATAATTACTATCATGCTTGAATCCTAAATTCTTATCATGGCAACACAAAAAAACAAGTTAGGGAAAGGGATTATACCTTCATGCAAGATCCATACGGTGCAGGAGGAGACTCTTGGTAGAGGTCCTAAGGATGGAGGAAAAAAAGAATTAGGAGAGGAAGAGTGAGTCTCACTCAATACCTTAAGTCTCAGGAAGACCAAGATATGACAAGACTACTCAACTTCACTAGAACTCAAGAAAGGAGAAGAAAGTGGGCTTTTTGTGTCTCTTAAAATAGAGGAAAGGGGGGATTTATATAGTAGTAGTGGAGAAACTATGAATGAAAGGTCATTTAATGAGGGTTAGCAAAGAATCATGAACTTAGACCTTATTTTAGCGTTTGGAGAAATCGGGTGCATTAAATGTAGATATTAGTAGGAGTGAGGAGCAAGTAAAATTCGGTTTTCCCGCAGCTACTGTAACAGCCTGTAGAGCCAATTTCAAAAAATCATATCTTATTCAAATCAGAATTATCTCGTTCTTATGCTCAAATTGAAGCCCTGGATATCTAGTTTCTGGAAAAATTAATCACATTTACAAATTTAAAATATTCTGAGAGATATCAAGGAAATGGTGAGCAAATGTCATTTGTTGGAAAATAATTTTAGCACAATTAACATTAATAGGTCCCAAATTAGTTCCCAATAAACATTAATAGGCTCCAGTCACTCCCATTTTAGACTTAATTAGTTCCAAATTTACCCTAATTAAAAGAAAATTGCACAAATTACTCATTGAATAAATAATGTTTAACTATCTAACTAATTAGGTGTGTGCAACCTTACTATAAAATGTAGTCATAACCAATCAAATTATGACACATCGTTAATCTCAAATTGATTATAATTATAACTAATTGGAATCAATTATTCATAATCACATATAGTTGGACTCAATTTGTGATAATGCATCTCTGCCATTAAAACTTGATTTGATAATAACTTTCAATCTAATCGTCCGATTAGAGCTTATGACCAGCCGATCTGATCATTACAATATCAAGATCATTTTGATGAAATGAGATTAAGGATTTAGTGACCAGAATCAAAATGCATATTTTCAAGGCGAAATTACCCTTTTACCCTCTATGTGATGTTAAATGCGAGTTGCAAAATGAGATGTTAAAACAAAAAAAAAAAAAAAAAAAAAAAAAAAAAAAAAAAAAAAACATTGACTTATTAGAAACCCTAATCGAACATCTAAGAAGACTTAAAATAAATGCATGATCATTGTTAATGCATGACTTACCCTTCACTTACCTCTCAACAACATAACACTTATGGCGTCAGTGCATAAGCATGTGAATGAATGGCACATCATCAAAATAAGCAAAAGAAAACTAAACAAACCCTAATTCTAACATGTGATAACAAACAAACATGTTAACAAGATGAGAAAAATACTTTATGAGGCTTAAAACATGTGAAAAGGAGGCTATGCAAACAAACATATGAAGACAAAAACAAAGCAAACAAAAATTAGGGTTTTCTGGGTAACAACATCAAGCACGCTAGAACAAGTCTGCGTACGCATGAGTTCAACCTGCATATGCAAGCTAGATCATGCATACACAAATCCTTACCCAGAAAGCCTAATCAATACAAAAATAGAGCAACAACCAAAAACGTAAAATCTAACAACCTAGCATGCTTAAAAACATAAGGAAAACCTAAAACTAACCTAAACAAACATATATAAACGCAAACTAAACAAAAGAAACAAATTAAAACAAGAATTAAAGACAAAAAAAAAAAAAAAGGTTTAAAAAAGTACCTTGAAGCAAAAGCTCCTACGCTTGATTTTTTATCGTTCCTCTCAGTCAAATGTATCACAATTCAATGAAAAAGTGATTAATAATCTTAAACTCAAAAGATTAGCGCCATAAAAGGTCTCAATAAAATAAAAATGACTTGAGGCTGTTTTGTGAAAAACTCCCTTTTAATTCACTATTTTCTAGTGAATCTTTGGTTTCTCCCATAGGATTTCTTTGTTATTTTGAAAATGTACCATGTAAGGCTCTTTATAGTTGAAAAGATAGGGTTTGGAGCGACTCCCAGACGATGTGGGATTCATTCCAAACCTTAGCCATTATTGTAGAAAACTTGCCTTTTTTATACTTCTGAAACCCTAGCTGCGTGTGCTGAATCGTGCCTGCGTATACATGTAATGGCTCACATACGCAAGCCACAACCTACATACGCAGGGCGAGGGTTACTTTGGTTAATTTATTTTCAAAAATAGATCTTTGCTCATTAAAAAGGTTATATTTTCCATTTTAACACTCCTCAAGTCAATTTACTATCTGATTTGGCTCTAAACTAGCCTTGGGCCTTAGAGTTCGAGCATCATTGGGGAACAAGGGCCTGAGTTGTAAGGAGTACAAAATGCAGTATCTACAAATGCCTATCTTTTAATTCGTAAGCTTCCCTAACGAAATCAAAAGAATAAGAGACAAAATATTTTGTTTTGGCGTATGGCTCGAGCTTAACCCATGTAAAAGACACACATCATGCATACATGGGGCAGGGACAACTCCAAAGAGTTGCGTGGGATTCATATGTTCAAAGTCCAACCTTTGTTGCTTGGGAAACGAGCAATAACACGTTCACTATCCCAGAATATGTTTTGTAACTTATAAGCAAATGGCGAGTGACTCATTATCCTAGAGTCACTAAAAGAAAAAACAGAAAACAAACAAGGGTACTTTTTGCAAGCTAATCCAACAAACAACAAAATGATATAGTCTTTGTGATGTCCATCTAGGGCGCTTGCCTCAAACTTCTCTAGGTGACCTGTTCCTCTTGTCTTCTTCACTTCTTTCTCTACCTTGTCGGGTAAGGCTCTTGCCTCGGGTTGGCCTTGGCCTTTTTCTCTATCACTATCTCTACTTTTTTCTATCGTGCTTGCATGTTGAATTCCTGGAGGATATGTGCATGAGTAGAATCCACTAAGGATGGTGAAAAACTTGCTGAGGAGTGGATGTACATGGGGAGGAATCTTCTTACCTCTTGCTTAGAGATGAGAAACTCGCTAAGGAGTAGTATAGATAAACCCTCTGAGGAGTAATGTAGATGTGTGATCTACTGGGGAAGAACCTTCTGCTTCCTTCATGGTTTACTGAGGATTTTAAGGAAGAATCTTCTGCTTCCTTGCTAGGGATTTTTTGATACATGGGACTCATTGGGGAAGAATCTTCTACTTCCTTACTAGGGACTTGCTTTGAGGTACTTGGGCCCATTGGGAAGGAATCTTTTGCCTCCTCCATAGGTATGATGCTTGATACGCCTAGATCATTGAGGAAGACTCTTTTGCTTCCTCCATAAGGATGACATTTGATACATTTGAGGTAGAATCTTCTGCTTCCTCACTGGGGATTTGCTTTAGATGCTTGGAATGTTGAGGAGAAGTCTTTTGCTTCCTTACAAAGTATGGTATTTGACAAGCTTAACCCGTTAAGGGAAGGTTCTTAAGATGCTTGAACCACTGGGGATAGTCCATGATGTGCTTGATCCACTATGGATTATTCTGAAGTGCTTGATCTACTGAGGGTTATTCTAATATGCTTAATCCATTAGGGTTTTTTTTTTTAAGTAATTTGTGTTTAGTTGTAGGAATCTTGAGATGCCCCTTCCTTGAAAGAAATTTTTATTTTTTTTTATTTTTTTTTTACTGTTCATGACTATACTACACGTAGTTTAATAATGAGGCCTAAACTACATGTAGTTTAACCATCAGGTGTGTTTCCGCTTTTTTATTTTCTCCAACAGTTGCCAACTGGTTCTTCTTTCTTCTTCTTCATTCTCTTCATCTTCCTCACCCCTTCACATTCTTCATAACTCCTTTCTCTTCTCTCTCTACAAAAACCTTTCTCTCCCCTTTCTTTTCCTCATACCTCCTGACTTCCTCATTCTCTCAAACTCTTTCATTTCCTTATTTTCTCTTCCCCACATCATCTCCTCCAATGGCACCCAAGGCCAAGAAATCCTCCCATGTCCTTGCCACTGATTCCTTCCGTCTCACCCGTTAGAGTGGAGCCACGAGGTTGGTAGGGCCTCTACTATTGAAATATCGGCCAGAGAATCACATTCCCGCAGGTGAATCAGTAAGTTTTTCATTTTTTTTTCCCATTTTCAAGTTTCCCTCTGATCTTTGGCTTAGATGTGTTTTTTGCTATATAAATACTTGGGTTTTGCTGTAGGATGGGTTTAGATGAAATCCTGATACCTTAGAAGGGGTAGGAACATGTCTAGGATTGATTTTGGATGATGCCTCTTTGAAAATGTCGAAGAACTACTTTTGTTTGTGTTCCTGCGTGCGTGGGCTCAGGCCTACGTACGTAGCTTGTACTCGTGCATATGCAGCTCTGTTCTTCCATACACAAGTGTATTCTTGAGTTTCTACATATGTGGGAATCGACCTGCGTACGTAAGGTCTTGCTTGTATGTGTGGGCTTTGACCTGCATACGTGAGACGCCTGGCAGAATCCCTACTCTATCCATTTCTACTCTTTTTTTCAATAGTTTCACTTCCACATGCAATTCTAACGCATATTCTTGCCATTTTTGCATCCGATTATCACTGTATGATTCTTTTTATCTTCATTCTCGCATTAAAACACCATATTTCCTGAATCTTTCTTGAATCATGAATCTAATGACATCTTTCTTTTTGTAGTCATTAACCCATTATGCTAGTAAGGGAAGAACCAATAAGGTCGTGGAGTGGTTCAATTTGCTCGCCCCTAAAACCAGAGGCTATGTCTGAGAGGTGGGCTTTGAGCCCATCATTAGCCATCTTCGAGCAAAGTCCGCGAATGCCACCTTGGTGCAGTGCCTCATTTAGAGATGGTAGGACACTACCCACACCTTTCATATCGCTGAGCAAGAAATGACAGTGACTCCCTATGACTTCTATCGCATGACCAACCTCGGCTTCGAGGGTCTATCATTAGCTTGAATGGTGTGTTGGGCGTGCAACTAGGCATTGATATGTTGGGGAAGAAGTACTCCACTGAGACCATCTGCTACTTCGACTTGGTGTCAGATTACATGTTCCTCCCACAGAGGACCACGAAGGAATATATCTGTATGGCTAAAACTTTCCTTCTTCACTTGATGGGGGCCCACCTCTTTGCCAATGGTGGGCAAACATTGCCTTTAAGGTGGCTAACCCTCTTCTAGGATTTTAGGGAGGTACAGAGGGCCAATTAGGAGCAGGCATGTCTTACTTATCTTTACTCTACCCTTGACACTCTCAATTGAGGCACTTTGCGGCAGCTTGTGGGGCCTTGGAAGCTCCTTGGGGTCAATTCTCTTTTTACTCTTTACACTTCCACTTGTAGCTTGTAGTCTTGCAAACTGTACTATCTTGAAAACTATCATCTTGTATATATCATCTTGCATCTTGTCATCTTGCATCTAACCTATGACTTGTGTTTCTTCTTTTGAAGCAGTAGGTTATTAGGTATGGTCTCATAACTCCAAGCACCGACCTAGTTCTGAGGGAGTTTCACCTAGTAAGGGCCCATCTTGCTAGGTTAACTTCGGATGAGGTAGGTTTAAGAGTTCTAGTTGTTCATGCCTCTTCATGCATATCATTTAGAATACTCTTCTTCTAACCTTGTGTCATCATAGGTTAACTAGACTCCATGGGCCGGCTAAGCCCTTCCTGCTTCTCGAGACTTGGAGCCTGCCACTCTTATTGCTCCAAAAATTACCCGACCCTTTGAAGGGGTAAGCTTGAGGGCGCTATACTTGATGGAGAAAATGCAATGCCAGTTGGTGTGTAGAGATGAGCCACAGATTCTGATGGACCCACCTGAGTTCATGCTTGCCCCATTCTCCATGACTGATGCTGAGTACAATACATGGGGGAGTGGTATTTCCTATGCTGAGCGGCTCCTTGAGGGGTTGGACTACAAGGAGTTCAACCTCACTCGCCTCATGCCTTCACTCACTATTCAGGTATATGTTCAAACTCTGGTTCTTTGTTTTCTTCTTCTGTCTTGGCTGGTCATGACTACTAATATGGGGAATTGTAATAGGGGGACTTGTTGTTGGTGAGCCTAAAGATCCTTTGCATATCCCTTGGACAGTTTATGCCAATGGAGCGAATGGCTTTACTTAGGAGCATGTTGTGCTCCGTAATCCCAATGTCATGGGCTATCCTTTCCCTCCCAACACTTGAGCGATGAGTTCTTTCTTCCTTTTGCTTTTCATTCTTTGCTATTTCTTTTCTTGTTCTAGTCATTAACCCGTCCTCTTTCCAATTGTAGCTCACTATTCAAAAGTATAAGGAGTTGGTGTGGTTGGCTAAAAATCTTAAGTTAGAGGTAAGCAACTATTCGAGGGAGCTTTATGGTCCTAGAGGAGCGGCCCACTTGGGTGGGGGTGATGATGATGATGATGATGGTGGCAAGGAGGAGGACTCGAAGGCGACTCCTAGCTACCAACCAAGGAAGAGGCAGCATTGTTGATTACTTGTAGTCATAGCATTTATACACATACAACACACAACTTTTTGTTTCCTTTTGCTTTTTAGTGTTTTTCAATTCCCTTAGCAGATATTTGGATTAAGTTTGATACAAAGGATTTGTATTAAGAACATCTTTTTACATTTATGCTTTTGATTGGAACTTAGCACTTAATTTACAAGAACAATGATAAATTTTTTGTTTCTATACAATCTTTGTTGTTTTAATGCTTGTAATCTTGCTTGGGATGTGTCTTGAATGATTCTTTAAGCCACAAGAACCTTAGGAATGCTTTGAAGTGGAAAAGATCTACTCAAAACAGGGACACATGGGCCTCTGCCAAGCGTCACCTGTACGTGGAGATGGGCTTGTGTACGCAGCTTTGACTCTGTGTATGTAAGGTTGACTCTACACATGTAGGCCACAAATCAGAAAAACCCTAGCCGACTTACTTAGGTATAAAAGTAGTCGTTTGGGTCCAAAACCCTTAACAACGTATTTTTAACTCAGAGAACACTTTTTTGAGGTCTCCCCATAGCTAAAAACTCACCTCTTGATGTTTCCACTTGGATTAGGAAGCTAGTACCCAATTTCAAAGATTTCGTTGCTCCCTATAGCCTTTCTTGTAGCCTCCCTTATCATTAAATTAGGGTGGATGAGCCCTTTCTTTGTGCTACTGCCAACTATTGGGTCCTATCTCGGCATGTATTTTGCTTCAATGGAATAGAACTATGCCCCACTACTGAGGAATTCGCTGCTATCATGGGTGAACTGGAGATTAATGACCTTATTTTTCCTACCATGGGTGGGGATCTACCTTCCTTGCTGCGAGTGGTGTTGGGTGTCCTTGAATCCACAAGCAATAGGTGGTGTGTTTTTGGAAAACTTAACCTTAGGTTGTTCTTTGACTACTTTTCCAATTTGGGCCTTCTTGAGGGTAAGAGGCCACAATCATACTACCTTCGTGCCTTTTACTTATGTGCCCTTGCAAGGTATTTCTTAGTTCAATAGTCATATTGTGTGAACCTTCGGATGTGTATGGTGGCTTATGAGCTAAAGAAGGGCAATCCAGTGGGCTTAATTTTGGCGCCCTCAATGGTTTAGATGCCTTTCAAAGGAAGGAAGCAAGCTTTTTTGCGAGGAGTCCTCTTTTTCTTCAGGTATGATCCCTAACTTTTGCTTAAGTTCTCAACCTAGCGGAATTCCTCTAATTTTGCATAGATTGCCTTTCGATTTTCAACCCATCGAGGCACCTTATATTGTCTTTCATTATTTTTTATTTTTTATTTTTCACTCATGCTCTCCACTTTTTCTCTTTTTTCTTTTTCCTTTCCTCTGCCTCTTCTCTTCTCTTCTTTCTTTTTCAAATATGGCTACAAGAGAGGTTTCGATTTCTCCACCCTCTTATTGTGTACCTCAACACCTACCTTCCTAGGCATCTTAGGGACCGCCGGCTTTGAGATGCTTTGGGTTTTGAAGCATACATGGAGCTCATGGGTCGCCTTAAGGAGACTGATGTCTAGTGGGTTATGGAATGGTGGCATATCTCAAGCATGGTCCATAATTGCTACAAGGACCATTATGTGACTCTAGTTGGGATTCGTTACTGCTCTTACTACTCCACTTGTCGTATCTCAAGGCAATTTGGAGAGCATCAAGGAGAACCTACTGACGAGAGTGCCTTCCATACTGCAGTGTTCACTAATAGGATCTTGGGTACGATTACTGAAGCTTGGCCACACTGTAGGGTGACGAAAGACATTGTCCCTCTCAAATACATCTACCCTACGATAAGCTACAAGCAATGGTTGAAGGATGATATGAAGTGGATTATGAAGGATGAGAAAGCTCACATGAAGACTAGCAAAAAGATAAGGACGATTGAGTGATCACCTTGATGTGCCCTTATTTTACTTTCCCAATACTTTTATGATTCTTATGTTTTTGTCTTTGAATTTAATAAATGATTGGAATGTTCCAAATCCCTTTATGAGAACAAGCTTATTATCTTTTAATTTAAGCAGTGAAAGAATTTATCTTTGCTTATTGTCATCTTATTTATTCATTTTTTTTCTTTTCTTTTCTTTTCTTTTTCCTTTGCCATATAATTTTTACCCATGACATCCTTTGAGGAATTTTCGCCATGCTCATGGTCTTTACCCCCTAACTTTTGCCTATACCACCCTTTCAGGTTTTCAATCTAGCGAGGTTCTTTTGCCTTAACTTTTACCTAAGCCGCCCTTTCGGGTACTTTTAAATGTGGTATTTCCAGAGTCTAGCCATGTTAATGGGCTGAAACATCTCTTCCCCATCCAAATCTATGATTCTTGTAGCGTCTCCAAACATGATCTTCTTAATGATAAAAGGCCCAGACCATCTAGGCTTCATTTTCTCTATCGGATCAAAAGTTTCATCTTTAAGCACCTTTAGGACCAAGTCTCCTTCTTTAAGGTTTCTCAGTTTCACTTTCTTGTTGAATGCTCTAGCAACCCTTTTTTGGTATCCTTGTGCGTGGTATTATGCCCTAGCTCTCTTTTCATCTATAAAGCCAATTGTTCATATTTTGCCTTAGCCCAATCCTCTTCTAGGACCTTAGTCTCTACCAAAACCCTCAAAGATTGTATTTCCACCTCAATAGAAAGCACCACCTCACTATTATAGACCAAAGAGTAAGGTGTTGCCCTAGTCGATGCTCGAATAGAAGTTATATAAACCCATAGGGCAAATGGAAGCTTCTCAGCCCAATTTTTGTATGTCACTATCATCTTAGCTAAGATATTCTTCACATTCTTATTGGCTGCTTCTACGACCCCATTAGCTTGTGGTCGATATAATGAAGACTTGTGGTGCTCAATGCCATATTCTTCCATGACCCTTTGGACTTTGCCTTCAAAGTAGGAACCATTGGAAATGATCTCTTGGGGCACCCTAAATCAACATATGATGTTGTTTTCTAAGAACCAAGCCATATGCTTAGCTTTCAACACAGAATAGGAGGTTGCTTCCACTTACTTAGTGAAGTAGTCAATTGCCACAAAAATGTACTCATGCCCATTTGAAGCCTTGGGAGCTATCCTTCCAATTACATCTATGCCCCAAATCGAGAATGGCCATGTAGAGGTCATGCTATACAACTCACTAGGTAGAACATGATTCAAGTTGGCGTGTGTTTGACAATCATGGCAACTTTTCACATAGTCCACACAATCAGTCTTAATTGTATTCCAATAGTACCCTATCCTTAAAATCTTCTTGACTAACACTCTTTCGTTCATATGAGGGCCACAAATTCCTTGATGAACTTCTTCCATTACCTTTTCGGCTTCTTCTCTTTTCAAGCAACAAAGGTGTACACCATCATAGGACCTTCTATAGAGTTGTCCTCCACATAGGATGTATTGGGTTGCCATCATCATAATGGAATGACGTTCTCTCTTATCTTCCTTTTTGGAGTTGATCTTCCCTTTTAGGGTTAGTCATCCCTTTTGAGGGTTAGTAAAAAAATTATCCTCATCGCCCCCTACTCCGTGAGTTGTCGGGATGGCCGATAGGTCGCAGAGTTGTCATAAATGTCTTTCCTTAATGTCATGCATCATAAATAGGGGTAATTATGTCCTTTTGACATGGCTAGAGACACATGTCACTATTTGGCTTGTGGAGCCAAACATCACAACACTTTGTTTTTTTGTGCCAGACCATCCTATAAATAGTTCAATGCCATTATTGTCCTCATTGCTTGAAAATTTTCCATTCCAATCCCAGAGCTCAATTGTCGGTTCCTTTGCTTTATCGGTTTACCGTTCATCTGTTTCTTAGGTATGCTTCGTCGGTTTCTCTTTTTCTTTCCCCACTTCCTTTTTGTTTGTTAGTTGTACACTTAGGAGGTGGAGTAGAATCTTAGCTTTCATTCATCGCTTGTAGGTGAGAAATGTCTGGAAATAGTGAAGCGACGAGTGATCATACCCCATAAGTCCACATGGGTTCAGAAGATGACATATCTAGTCATTCTAGGCTTGGGTATTCGTCAAACGAATCGTTGGTTTCTAATAGGAAGTCAACATCAGATCCCTCTTCGGAGGAAGCCAATCCTTCGGGGTGACGACCAAGGGAGGTTATCCTTCCCGACGACTGATCCATCCATGATTTCCCAGTTGATATGAGCAACGAGGTCTTTGCCTAGCTGAGGCCCTGTTTCTAAATACCTGCTAATGTGCCTATTAGGAAAGCTAACCTATGGGAGAAGTGCTATGATAGGAGGTCGTCTGACGTAGTTTTTTACGAGGCCGCCTTCATAACAGGGCTTCTTCTAGCCCTCTCTTTCTTGCATCATTAGTTGGCTTCCTTTATAGGCGTGTCCATCTACTAGATAGCCCTTAACTGGTGCTGTGGGGTCAACTCAGTGGCGGTCGTCGCTCCTTAACTTTAGAGGAGTTCTTTTATTGTTATAAACCTCAAGGAATCCCTTGATCCAAGGCTTTTTACAACTTTGTATGTTGTCAGTCCACCTTGAGGTTAATATCTGATATGCCAGATTCTAATCGTTAGTGGAAAGCTAGGTTTTTTTTGTGCAAAGGGTCAATTAGGTGTGTCATCCCGACGAGTGGAATAGCATAGGGTCCTTTATGATCACTCTTGGGGGCTTCTGAACAAATCTAGTGAGTCGTTAAGACTATCTGGGTCGTTGGTTTACATCTCTCACTTAACTAATATATGCCTTTTGTTTGTTTCAACTATAGTGTGCCCAACGATCCTTCTTGAGCAAGAAGCATTCTTAGAAAGGATCTTCGAGATACCTCTTGAGGAGAGGCCTTGGAAGAGGCTTGTTAATTTAGATACACTTTACTCCTTCTGTGGTAGACCCTTCCTTTCTGAGGAAAGCCGAAGATTAGACTGCATTTCGAGAGTTCGTAAGTGCTTTTACTCGTCGCTTTCATTTTGATCTAGTTTGGACTTACACACTCTTTAACCCGTTCGTCAGTTTCAGAGATGGAATCCATGAAGAACAAATAGGCAATGAAGAACAAGCAAAAGGAGATTAAGATGGCCGCCACTTTAAAGGCCCAAGGTGGGGGTTCGTCAACCTTACCTCCTCATGTCTCTAAGAAGAGGAAATACACTTCTAACGTTCAGTCATCGGGTAAGGGTGCTAGTAGCTTTTCCACTCATCCGGAAGCACGTGATATTGCTGTTGATGCTCCTCGTCATGGGGTTGGGAAAGGCCTTATGACCTTCTAAGGTACCATCGTCCCTCCTCCTCTCCCTTTGCTAGTGAAAGATAAGGAGTATGCCATTGATACTGCTTGCTCCATTGTCTGGGATGTTGATTTGGACGAGTGCTAGGAGCACAAGATCGACCCTTTAGGTGACTCTGGCCTTCACAACATGATGAGGGTATGCTTTTCATTCATCCCTTTATATAGATTCATCCCTTTAAGTAGGCCCATCCCTTTATATAGACTTGCCCATTTATTTTATTTTTCTATTTAACACCAATCTGTCCTTTTTTTATTAGGGCTTGGTGAGGATGCGAGCTTTGTAAGTTTGCTATGCATCTCGTGAGGCGTCAATCAAACACTTAAAGGAACATCTGGGCTCTAAAGCAAACACTTTTAAGAAGTTCAAAGAGTCTTCTCAAACTCATGGTCAGGAGGTGGTTGACCTGAAGGTCGAACTTAATGGGATGCCTCAGTAGACCGATGACCTAACGAAGGAGAAAGCTAATCTAACCTTATTTCAATGAGAAGGTGAATGAGGAAGCCATTGAGGAGTATTAATGGTCCTAACCCTATTTCAATGAAATGGGGGTTATTACGGGGATGGCTTTGAGGACTTTCGTAAGAAAGCTATCCTTTAGTTCCCAGACGTGGACTTCTCCTCGATCCAAATCAAACTTAGTGCCCCAATAACTCCTGCTGTCGAGCCCATTCCCAACAACGAGGAGACTGAGGAAGAGGTTCTGGTGAACAACAGGCCTGGTGGTGTGGCCGACGACCCCATGAACCCTCAAGAGCAGACTGACAACCCTCTTGTTGATCCTTAGAGATTTCCTTTCTTTTTCTTTTTGTTCGCCAGCCTTTTATTTATAATTTAAAGACAATGATGGCCCCTTGTTTTGGGTTTTAACTTTATCTTTACCCCTTGTTTTAGGTTTTAGGTTAACATTTTATACCTTAAAACTTCACTTTATAACATATTTTGCACAAGTGTCGATGCTTATCGGTTTGCATCAGTCATTATTGAATCGTCGGTTTGACGAGTTTTATCTCATTGTTAGGTACTAAGGGTGATAACTCGTCAGTTACTTCGCCTCAACCCTTCTTTTCTTGAGTCGTCAGTTTACCCTTTTTTGGCTTTTGACAAGGATTAGGTGTACCCACGTCTAACCCTTAGGTAGGACTTAGGATATGATCAAGTGCATAAGGGCATCCTTGATCATCTGTCTACCCCTTAGGTAGGACATAGGATATGATCAGGTGCACAAGGGCATCCTTGATCATTGGTCCACCCTTTAGGTAGGACTTAGGATATGATCAGGTGCATGAGGGCATCCTTGATCGTCAATTCATCTTTTAGGTAGGACTTAGGATATGAACAGGTGCATAGGGGCATCCTTGATCGTCTGTCAACCCCTTAGGTAGGACTTAGGATCTGATTAGGTGTACGAGGGCATCCTTGATCATCAGTCCACCCTTTAGGTAGGACTTAGGATTTGATCAGGTGCACGAAGGCATCCTTGATCGACTGTCCACCCTTTAGGTAGGACTTAGGATCGATCAAGTGCACGAGGGCATCCTTGATCATCTGTCCACCCCTTAGGTAGGACTTAGGATTTGATCAAGTGCACGAGGGCATCCTTAATTGTCTGTCCACCCCTTAGGTAGGACTTTGGATCTAATCAGGTGCACGAAGGCATCCTTGATCATCGGTCCACCTCTTAGGTAGGACTTAGGATCTGATCCTTATGTAGGACATAGGATCTGATCAGGTGCATGAGGGTATCCTTGATCATCTATCCGCCTTTTAGGTAGGACTTAGGATGAGATTAGGTACATGAAGGCATCCTTAATTGTCTATCCGCCCTTTAGGTAGGAATTAGGATTCGATCAGGTGCATGAGAGCATCCTTGATTGTCTGTCCACCCTTTAGGTAGGACTTAGGATTTGATTAGGTGCATGAAAGCATCCTTGATCATCTGTCCATCCCTTAGGTAGGACTTCGCTTTTATAAACCTTCCTTTATATTAGATAATAATAATTCCATTTGAAAATAAATAGAATAAAATGTCGATAACTTGCTGTTTGATCAATCGAAAAACCAATTTGTCAACTACTTAAACAAAAACTTAAAGGAAAGCGATAACATAAGCGATATCACAAGCTACTACTGATGCACTACTAATAGTATCTTCTGAGGTACTCAGCATTCCAAGGATAGTGCAGCCTTTGCTCGTCGAGCATTTCCATGTAATAGATGCCCTTCCTATTGCAATCAATGATTATGTATGGACCTTCCCAATTAGGTCCTAATTTCCCTTGTATGGGATCTTTGGTGGTCGTGATCAATTTTCTCAAGACAAGGTCCCCGATGTTGAAATGTCGAGGCTTCACCTTAGCGTTATAGTGTTTGGCCATAAAGTCTTGGTATCGGATCATTCATTACTCAACGGCCACACTTACCTCATCCAGCAGATCCAAATGCAGACGAATCCCCTTTTGATTCTTCCCTTTGTCATGGTAGGCTATCTTGTAACTTACTATTCCTAATTCTGTGGGGATGACAGCCTCATTCCCGAATGCTAGACAAAATGGTGTTTCTCCTGTGGGTGTCTAAGCGATTGTCTTATATGCTCGTAAGACGCTTGGTAGCTCATCTGGCCATATCACCTTTGCCCTTTCCAACTGAGTCTTGATCAGTTTGAGCAAGGATCGGTTTGTAACCTCAACTTGTCCATTGGCTTGTGGGTGGGTAGGTGAAAAGTATTGGTTTTTTATTCCTAATTGATTGCAAAAATCTCTGAACGCATCGTTGCCGAACTATTTGCCATTGTTAGAGACGAGGACCCTAGAGATCCCAAATCAGCAGATAATGCTCTTCTAGACGAAGCTACAGACATTCTTCATCGTGATGGTTGCTAGTGGTTCTGCTTCTACCCATTTGGTGAAGAAGTCAATCCCCACAACTAGGAATTTAAGTTGTCGCATTGCCATTAGAAAGGGTCCTATGATATCTAGTCCCCATTGAGCGAAAGGCCATGGGGCGTTCATCGAGATGAGTGGTTCGGACGATTGCCTTACAACATTGTTGAAGCGTTGGCACTTGTCACATGCCTTCACGTAGGATTGGGCATACTTTTGCATTGTAGGCCAATAGTACCATGCTTGTATGAGCTTGTGGACCAATGATCACGCCCTTAAGTGGTTTCTGCACACCCCTTCATGGACTTCCCTCATGATGTAATTCACTTCATCAGGGATCAAACACCTTAGGTATGGTCAAGAGAAACCTCTCTTGTATAGCACATCTGCTATCAGCATGAAGCATACTGCCTGAACTTTGAATCGCCAGGATTCATCGCGATCTTCTAGAAGTGTCCCGTTCTTAAGGTAAGAAATGATCAAAGTTGTCCAGTTAGCGCCTTTAGGGATCATTTGTATCTCCAATTCCTCAATGGCGGGGGACTACTGAATGAATGATAGGACTTGTCGATCAACTGTAATGTGTTCTGTAGATGCAGTTTTGGCCAATCAATCGGCGTGTTCACTTTCTTCTCTTGAGACTTGTAAGAATTTTACCACAAAGGTTTGATTTTTCCGTCTTCTAATAATGTCGAGATACTTTTTCATTCGTTCGCCCTTGGCTTCGTAATCCCCATTGATATGCCCAATGACAACCTAGGAGTCGCTATCAGGGACGACTGATGAGGCCCCAAATTGAGCCCTGTGAGAATGGCTTCGTATTCAGCCTCATTGTTAGTTATCGGGGAATTGGAATCGGACGGCATATTCGATGATGTCCCTTTCGGGGGATTGAAGGACCACTTCGATCCCTCTAGCATGTTTGTTAGACGACTCGTCCGTTTGAACCTTCCAAGGGGTTGCCCTTCAGTCGTCAGTTTCGCCTATCATGAATTTTGCGATAAAGTCAACTAAGGCCTGGGCTTTGATTACAGTCTTCGAGCGATACCGTACGTTGAATTTGCTTAACTTTATTACCAATAAGACTAACCGTCTGGCGGCCTCTGGATTATCCATTTTTTTTCAAAAGGGCTTATTTGCTTGAACCACTATGGTATATGCTTGGAAATATGGCCTCAGCTTGCGGGCTGCTGTAATCAAAATGAAGGCTAATTTTTCCATGGGGGGATATCTCTCTTCTGCCCCCCTTAATGCTCGGTTGGTGTAGTACAAGTGCAATTGTATGCGATCTTTTTCTTGGATCAGGGCTAAATTGACGGCCTGAGGGATACAACTAGGTATAGGAAAAGCTCTTCATCGGGTTTGGATGGACTTAGGAGCGGTGGGGACGCCAGGTATGCCTTCAACACCTCGAATGCATTCTGACATTCGTTGGTCCATTCAAAAGCTTTCTTCAGAATTCTAAAGAATGGCAAGCATTTCTTCAGAATTCTAGGATTGCTTGGATCTTATCGAGGTTGACTTCGACACCTCGTTGGGATACCATGAAATCAAGAAACTTTTCCGATGATACCTCGAACACACATTTGCTAGGATTAAGCTTCATTCTATAGAGGTGAAGTGTTTCGAATGTCTCCCTAAGATTATTCAGGTGATGACCCTTTTCTTTGCTCTTCACCAACATGTCATCTACGTATACCTCGACATTCCGTCCGATTTGTCAGACGAACATCTTATTTACGAGCCTTTGGTATGTTGCCCCCGCATTCTTCAATCCGAATGACATGGCCTTATAGCAAAAAAGCTCTTGGCAAGTGACAAACGATGTCTTCTCTTGGTTAGACTCCTCAAGCTTGATCTGGTTGTAACCAGAGAAAGCATCCATAAAGCTCAACAACTGGTGTCTAGCCGCCGAGTCTATAAGGAGGTCGATCTGCGAGAAGGGGTAGCTATCCTTTGGATAGGCTTTGTTTAGGTCGATGAAGTCTATACACATCCTCCACTTCCCATTTGGCTTCTTAACCATTACTACATTGGCCAACCATTCAAGGTAATAGACTTCTTTAATGAAGCCTGCGTCTAACAGCTTGTGAACTTCTTTAGCTATAGCCTTATCCCTTTCTTGTGCGAAGACCCTCTTTCTTTGTCAGACGGGTGGAAAGGATGGGGAGACGTTGTGCTGATGACCATGATATTTGGATCAATCCAGGGTATGTCCTTATGGTTCCAGGTAAAGATGTCCAGGTTGTCCCTTAGGAAAAGGATCAGCCTATTTCGGATCGAAAGGCTGGCTTGCGTGCCAATGCAAGTGATCCAATCTGCATGTTCGTCATCCAGGGAGATGGTCTCTAATCCTTCCATCAGTTCTACATTCACTCGTTGCTTCTCAATGTTCATAATGGTCATTTGTTTGTCTATCTCCAACATGGCTGCATAGCACTCCCGAGTCGCCATCTAATCCTTGTGGGCCTCTCTTATCCCACAATTCGTAGGGAACTTCAATAGTAAGTGATATGTGGATATGGCTGCCTTCCATGCATTAAGCATTTATCGCCCGATGATGGTGTTATAGGCTGACGAGCAATCCACTACCAAGAAGGTGACATCCTTGGTGATTTATTGAGGATAGGTGCCGATGGTGACCAACAGTGTGACGGATCCAATGGGCATGACCTTCGTTCTTCCAAAGCCTACTAGAGGGATGTCTGATGGCATGAGTCATTCCCTACCGATCCTCATCTGTTGGAAGGCTAGATAATAGAGGATGTCGGTTAAGCTTCCATTGTCCACCAGGAACTATCGGGTATTGAAGTTTGCAATCGTCAGATTGATCACCAAGGCATCGTCATAGGGGTGGTGGACTCATCGGGCATCTTCCTCAGTGAAGCTAATCACCAGGTCATCCATCCGAGTAAGCTTGGGCGAGCGACCGGTGAACTGGACATTTTACACCATTCGTAGGTAGGTCTTCCTTGCCTTTATCGAGGATTCAATCATTGTGCTCCCCCTAGCGATCACTCTTATCTCTCTAAATGGGGCTCTAGGTCGTTCCTCAACTCATCAATTCGACTCTTGGTCCCTCAATAGGTTTTCTCCTACTCTTTCTCACCCTACGAACCATTGCAATTTTCCTTGTCTAATGAAGGCTTCTATCTATTGCTTTAGGTCATAGCAATCTGAGGTGTAATGCCCATGGTCGCAATGGAAGCGATAGTACTTATTCCTCAACCTTTTGTTTGGGTTGCCCTTTAGCTTACTTGGCTACACTAAGGCGAGGTCATCCCTAATTTGGGGTGTTGAGAAGAGTGAAGTTGGTCATTCGTCCTGGCAGGGGTTTTGACCTTCGTTCATCCCTTCTGTCACCCGTTTGGGCTACCTTCCTTCCCTTGTCTGAACGGGGATTGTCATGCTTCTCTCGCTTCTTTGGTCCGCCCCTTCTAGTGATCATGGCATCCTTGGCATTCATATACTTTGTGGCTCCGTATAGCATGTCAACCATGGTCTTCGGATCATTCTTGTAAACAGAGAATAAGAACTTTTCGAATTGGAGTCCATTGGTAAAGGCTATGACTAGGACTTTATCATTGGCTTCGTCGATCAGTAGTGCCTCTTTATTAAACTGAGTGACATACGACCTCAAGCTCTCGTCATCCCATTGTTTAATGTTTAGGAGGCTTACTGAGGACCTCTTATGTCATTGACCCCCATTGAAATGTGTGACAAAGAGCCCATTTAATTCCTTGAAGGTTGAAATTGAATTGGGGGTATCTTGCTAAACCATACTCGGGCTGGCCCTTTGAGTGTGATGGGGAAGGCTCTGCATATGATCTCGTCTAGGACCCCCTGCAAGGGCATGAGGGTTTTGAACTACTCCAGGTGGTCGAAGGGGTCCTTCGACCCATCGTATGCCTCTACTTATGGCATTGTGAACTTGGCTAGTAAGGGGAAGGATGTGACTGGTGCAGTGAAGGAAGAATCAGTGCGATGGACTAATTCATCCAAGCTAGTAGACACTCAACCCTTTGGGGCATTCATCATCATATTTATCTTCTCTTTCATCATCTGCATCTCTTGCATCATGTGTAATGTGCAACACACCGAATTCCAGCTCAGAGGCATGACTGGTATCCTGTTGGTCACATCTACTGACGACACTGCTTTCCTTTTAGTCGTCCTTCTCTTGGTGATCATTTGTTGGGGGACAGTCGTTGTTACGTTCGTCCCTTTCTCGTTTGTCATTTTGATCATTCAGCTCCCAATCATTTCGCTGCTCCAACTGTCGTTCCAACTCATTTTTTATTTTGAGTGAACCGTTCAATCACTGCGGCGAGGGTTTACACTTGTCTCTCCAATGTGTTGGGCAGGTTTCTGGTCTCTTGGTTGGTGGTGGCCATTGATCATGTCAGACCATACAACTTTTTGTCTTTGAAACAACGATGTGGCTTATCACTCATCCCTACAGACGATGTCAACTGATGATGCACAAAAATTGTCAAAGAACAAAAGAGAAGAACCAATCAAAAGGCACCGGTGAGGTATCAGCCAAAGACTCTCTGAAGGTTAAGTCAGTGATAAAAGAATATTTAAGAACTCAAGAACAAGAGTTAGGGAGAATTCACATACCTTAAGAAGGGTAAGGTTTGTGGTTTATATAGTGGTAGAGAGCTGACTCGAATCCCTTGATACGAGGGAGTTTCCTTGTAAAGAGAAGGGTCCCAAGATACTCGGGAACACTTTTCCATATATAAGAGATCTAATTGCGCAGTAGGGCCTTTGGTTATGATGTGCAAATAATTTCCATGCCCCACGCAAGCCCCATGGAATGCCTAGGGGATGGGTCTTCGAGATTAGGGATTGCCTAATCCGCCAGCCCATGGATTGATCGTCCTTTTCAGGGGGTGATCTTCCCTTTCAGGGGTTGATCATCCCTTTTGAAGGTGGTCTTCCCTTTCGGGGTTGATCTTCCCTTTTGAGGGTGGTCTTCCCTTATGGGGTTGATCTTCCCTTTTGAGGGTTAGTCATCCCTTTTGAGGGTTGGTCAAAAAATTATCCTCATCATTTATCAGTATGGCTTTGGTTTTGTTTTGTTTTTCTTATGAACTTTATGTTTGGTGTATGAAATGGTTGTGCTAGATTCTTTAATATGTTTAAATATTTGGATTTTTTTTAAAATACTTTTAAATAAGCAATGGAACTTTATTTTAAAAAAATTTGAGAACTTTTGGTGATAGAAATTTTTAATAAAAGTATTATTATTAATTTTTTTTTTAAGTTGTATGATGTAGAACATTTATGTTGAAGCACATAACGCAAGCGTTGGTGTGACCCGATTAAAAATTATGATAAATAATTTAGTTTAAAAATTTTTGAAAACAAATTTTTTATTGAGGTAGTATTTGAAATTTTAATGATAGAGATTTACCAAGAACAAACTATCTTTAATAATTTTAGTATACTATAGTAAGTCACATGTGGAAGCAAGCTAGATGACAGTCTACCACATGCGGGTGTGGCTTGATGGTAAGAGTCCTCATTCTACATCTAGAGAGGAGCGGTTCGAGCGATAGTTCTAGTAAAGCCCGTGTGGTACACGAGGTATTACCTATTACTGTCACGTAATGTGAGATCGATAAGTTCTCACCAAAAATCTCCTTTTTTATTCTGCCAAAAAAAAAAAAAAAAAAAGAGGCCTAGGCGACGGTCTTAATGTCACGTAGCCTGCGTTTGGATAGCAAGTTTTGCTACTCAAAGTAAAGTTGCGTTTTACCTTTTCTTTTTCTTTTTTTTCGCCGCACTTTGTTGACTTTGGGGGGGACAAAATTTACTGTGCATGAACAGTGCGTACACTGTTTACGCACTGTTCACGCACTATTCACACAATATTTAATATTAAAAGTGGGTCCCACAACACTATTCACACATTTAAAAATTATTTTGCTACAGTGTTTTCAGCAACAATCAGTTTTTATCAACTTTCAGCAACAATAAGTGCTATCCAAACGGACCCATAAACTCATAAAGGGTTACAAGAGTTGTCCATATCCACGTGGTATAAGGATGGGAATCTGTAAAATAAAGGGATATAAGGATTGTCCATATTCACTGTTCACATGGGATTAAGAGGGGCATCCTAGTGTGTAGTGTGTAACTTTTTCTGTATGGTATATGATTTGTAATATATATCTTCAGTTTCTGCTCTGCTTTCTTCCTGATTTTCTGTGCCAGTCATTTTAAAAAAGTAATTTTAAAAAAAAAATCATGATAACGGGATGGACCATTCAGGTTTTTTTTTTGGTGAAAGACTTAGACTTAGACCATTCGGGTTAGATGCTAGAAATTTACCATTTGGGCTAGGCCAAATTGGCCGTTTACCATTAATTTTCGAAATAATTGGCACAAAAACACTGTTTCGGAAATAAACAGCAATCTACCATCTTTTTAAGTACTCAAGTTTGGTAAACTCGAGTACTGTGTTTTATAACTCCACCGTGGCATGGCTGACATGGCATTTGGGATTTAAAATTCCAAACAGTACTCGAGCTCAGGAAGCTCGAGTACTGTGCGGAACCTTATTTTCCTACTCTCCCTTCCAACTTTTAGTTTTAACTTTCACTCACTCACAGAACAGACTCTCACTCACACACTCTCACTCTCACACTCTCACTCTCCTTCACAGCTAAAGCCCAAACCAAACCCTCACACCATCGGCGGCGAAGAACCCGGCGGCGGTAGAAGACTTCGTCGGCGAGCTCTCGCTCTCAGTCTCGCTATCTCCCTCTCAATCTCGCTATCATCTCCCTCTCGCTGTCGCTCTGTTCTTCGGCACCAGAAGCTCTTCTTCTTCTCCATTTCTCACGGCAACACAGGTTCGTCACTCTAACTTTTCTCTTCTTCGTTGACCTCTCTAATCCTCTATTTCTACTAAATCTGAATCCATATAGGCTCTGGGATGTGGGTTTCATTTGAATTTTTTTTTTTTTTTGGTGGGTTTTCTTTGGTTTCATTTGATTTATTGTGGGTTTTGTTACATCACCACACACACAGAGCCACACACACACACAAACACAGGTAATCACTCTTTTGAAACAAACTGTTTCATTCTTGAAAAACCACGCCAAAAAAGATTAAGAATCAAGATTCATAAGTTTCATTCTCTCTGTTCTTCCTCAACTTTCTAGGAAACCAAACAGTTTATAAACAACAACAAAACCCAGAACCTTCTCTTATTTTCTTTCATCTTCACACCAAACAAAAACAGAACACAATCCAAGAGTTTCAAACCAAAAAAAAAAAAAAACTAATCAAACATGCAAAAGAAACCCACCACCGATGCCTCATTGGAATCATGATCGGAGCCATCGGAGCTCTGATTCAAACCCATTCAAACCCATCGGAGCCCTCACGTCGATTCAAACCAGCCCACCAACCCATCGTTATCAAAACCCACGATCTCCACTGTTGTCAAAACCTGCACCTCTAAAGAAACCCACCACTGATGTCTTGTCAGAATCACTATCGAAGTCATTGAAACCCTCATGTTGACCCATCTGATTCCACCATTGAGGAAGCCATGGGGTCTTAGGTCTGAAGAGAGCAAAGAGCAGATGAGAAAGAGAGAAAGAAGAGAGAGAAAAGAAGAGAAATAATGAAAGAGGAGAGAGAAATTTCTAGATTAAAAATGAGGAGAAAGTATTAAAAAATTATTTTTTTTATACCATTAAGCTACAGTACTAGTATTATAGTTATATGTCAAAAAAAAATTTAGCCTTTCCCATATGGTCTTCTAGTTGCTTAGTGTATTTTAGACCTGAATGTCAAATGTACCTTACATTAGACGTATGATAAGTCTACTGTTGATGCTCTAAAAATAGTATTTCAAAATTATAAATGCTAAAATTTTTACAATTATTAATGAAATTACTTTAAAACAATCTTACTTCTAAAGTGTACTGTCAACTCCAATATTTTGAAATACAAAAGTTGTACACGTGTTGTCTTCTTTTGGTCAACACTGAGCTATTTGTTTTACGTCCCATCTTCTTTGCCACTTCTCGAGGAGGGAAAACACAGTTTGGTGGGGAGACGTGCAAGCTAAGGGCCTGACTAGCTCCTTGTACCCACTTTGACCACTTCTTTATCTTCTTATTAATTTTGCCGGATGTGTGTGGGTTGTTTCTTCTCTCCTCCCCTGCTCTCTACTTAACTTTAAGTTTCTTCTCTCCTTCAGCTTCTCTTTCAAAACTTTTGGATCTGCAGCTGCTTCTTCTCATTTTTGTTAAAACCTTGCACTGCCAAATTCTTTACCCCTCTTTCTCTCATTTGTCACTGTATCAGTGATACCGCTGTTATTTGTTTTTTCACACGCTGGGTTGAGAGTGGTTTTGATGGTTGAGCCACCGATTTCCGGTTTTTGATGCATATTTTTTAAATTTCCGATTTTTAAAAAGAACCGGGCAAGATTGAGATCCGGTTTCCGGTTTTTAAAACCATGGAACCACTAGCCACTAGGTACCCCATATGTGATTCTGTAACCATGGCCTCTCACTGTCACTATGGCATCCCATTTCCCTTCGCTTCTACTTCTACACACCCTAACCATGGCTGCACGCTTTGCAGTGACTGTCTAATCCCTGGAGGGCTTGTCTTCGACTATTTCATGGAGATCTGGGACCCACCCGATACCATCAATCTCGGAATGATGTGTAGTGCGCCGGTCGCACTTTACAGAGTTTACTTCTCTTGGAATGGAAGGATTTGGAAAGAGGTAAGAATTGACACGATCATACAAATTTCTAATTTATTTTGGGACAGAGAGTAGTGATATAGTAAACAACCGTTCTACATGATAAGTTGCAATATTGGGATTTCTCAGGTTGAGTACCCCTCTACATGGTAAGTTGCACAACAGAAATAGTTGATGTGGATATTATATATAGTTGTTCCATTATAGATGACTCATGCACAAATTCCTGATGTAAAGTGGCTGTAGATTTTGCCTTAACCAAGAAAGAGTTTATAAGATGTTTGGCTGAAATAAAACAAGAACAGGCTGCCAATTAAATTTTATATAAAGTTTCTTCATTAGAGTAGAATTTCCTTGGACATTTGAAACATAAATAAAAAGAAGAAAATCCTCAATGAGATTGAAAAAAGAAATATTTTTTACTCTTCCCACAGCTAGCACTTGGAATAAGTTTGCATTTGATGGTAAATAAGACGAGAATTTCCATTGTGGAGAGGATGTTGTTCTTTCAATTGCTTTTTGAACGCAATCATAACGTTTTTGAAATTTCTTTTGTTTGGTTGTTGTCCCTGACAGATGTCAGTAGAGTTATGATTGCTGAATGTATGATGTAAATATGTCATTGGTGTGTAAAGCACAGTGTGAAAATCTTTGTAACACCTTGGTTGATGACTGTTAAGCTCGCAATAGTCATGGAAAGCAACTTGCTTACAACTCACTATTTCTAGATTTGGGATTCCAATTCATAACATTGTGCCTGAACATGACTTTTCCACAACTTTTGCATCTTAGTGCACAAACTCAAGTGTAAGATAGAATGACCCTTGCTTATTATGATATAAGTTCGATGCATAGTGCCACAATACAAATCAATTTATTTATTTTTACCTGTAGAAGTAGTTATATTTGATTATACATTAATCACCTTTAATTTATGCCAGATATGGACCCACATAGAGCGAGACCCTCTATACAGGATGTCTTGACAAGGCAGGATGTGCATCGTTCAAGTTTGGTTTGGGATGCTCCTTTGGCAGGCGAGGTATGCACTTGTCCAAAATCGTTGTCAATATATGTAGTAGAAAGATTTTTGGCATTTAAGTTTGAAGCGTAATTATTACGTGCTTAATGAATGCTATTATTAATACTAAGTTGCTCGGTTTGCAGGAAGTGTCAGGTGTACTGACTTGTCGTCACCGAAACAAAGGTTTGCTTGAAGGTTTGTTTGAAGGTGGGTTAGATTCACGTATCGCCGCTCATATCATGGATGCAGGATTAGATGGACTACTTCGGGTCCCAAATATAGACATTGACCATAGCTTGATCACGGCTTTGGTGGAGAGATGGCGGCCGGAGACACACTCATTCCACTTGCCCCTCGGTGAGATGACCATCACGCTGCAAGACATAGAGGTTATAATGGGGGTACCTGTAGATGGGTTGCCGGTGGTGGGATATACCCATATGGGTGATTGGGGTGAACTATGTGCTAACTTGCTAGGACATAGGCCGCCAGAGAACTTCGTGGAGTTAAGAACACTGGAGTGATGGAAGGGCCGAGGATAAAAGCGAAATGGCTTGAGGATCGGTTTAGGAACCCTCTCCCGGCTGATGCTAGTGAGGAGCTTGTGCAGCAGTATGCTCGGTTTTACATACTGGAGATGTTGGCTGGTATATTGTTTATGGACAAGTCTGGTGAACGGCACTCAGTTATGTATTTGCAATTTTTCAATCTAATTAGCAATGGAAAGAGATATAGTTGGGGTAGTGCAGCACTAAGTTGGCTATATAGACACATCTATAAGGCATCAGAGAAGGAAGCCAAGCAGATTGGCGGTGCCGTGCTATTGGTGCAGTTGTGGGCATGGGAGAGGTTTCCACACATATATCCTGTGATGAGGCATCCACACCTGGCACTGTCCCCAGGTCCACTTGCTATCGGTATGTAGGATCTTAGATAGTTACCGTTTTACATTTTTGTATTATCTTTTTCGCATGGGAATTATGT
Organism: Quercus suber; assembly: GCF_002906115.3. Classification (NCBI taxonomy): domain Eukaryota; kingdom Viridiplantae; phylum Streptophyta; class Magnoliopsida; order Fagales; family Fagaceae; genus Quercus; species Quercus suber. Next base: position 1,014,198 of record NW_027069491.1, on the reverse strand, counting down.
AAGTAACTAATATGAAGGTTATGTCTGTGTTGTTTGGTAGATGGAAAGGGGCTAAGATAACATCTGAACATCTAATGCACGTCCTATGCACCTATCGTTTGTCGCTCACTTCGCTACGGCCAAATCAGGTATTGTGCCTTACAAGTGGAAATCGCTTTGGCATGTAGTTGTCGTACTTACAAGTGGGAATGAATAAACATTTTTTATTTCAGAGTTAAACATTGTTGCCATGTATTGTTCACATTCGTTACACATTTTTTTTAATTATATTGTTAATATGGTTGTTTACATCTATTGGATCATTGCAGATTGTTTGGGAGCCATACAGAAATTATTTGGGTTCCCTGCCTGCATATTGTACGGCAGGCCAACGCATATGGAGGTCTATCGTGCCGCTCATACATTTTTGGATGGTTGAAGGCCATCACCCAGAACGTGTTCTCCGACAGTTTGGGATGAAGCAAGACGTACCGATCAATGTCGATACTTCAACTGAACTTCACAAGATAACACTTCAGGGCAAGCACGAAAAAAACTGGGCTGTTGAACATAGAACACATATTGCTAAATGGGTGGCGCATGCCACAATTGCCGAAGCATCGCCATTTCATGGGGAGATGAGCTACAATGACAATTATATGGTGTGGTTTCGTCCTCGCACTGTTCGCCATATTACGAGAGAGACCTCGTACTGGGACACTTTGATAAGTTTTCAAACACTGTTTCGTTATAAATGTACCTCGCTTCGCATAGTTTAGTTCAACCTACTAACACTATTCTTGTATACTTGTGACAGGTTGAATCACAGTTGAGGATTATGGAGAAGTGCGAACCAGGGTCTGAGATCTACAACAACTGTATTAATGCCTTGCGAGCTGTTGAAGAGCTCGGTCGGTTGACATTGGACGATGCACGCACTACGGGCAACACAAGTGAACCAGCTGTAGGGCGTGGTCGGCAAGCAGGTAGACGTCAACGGCAAGGAGGCCATCAATCTAGTCAGCATCCCACATCTAGTCGGCGTCAGACACCCATACCCACATCTGGTCGGCGTCAGACACCCGTACCCACATCTGGTCGGCGTTAGACACCCGTGCCCACATCTAGTCGGCGTCAGACATCCGTGCCCACATCTGGTCGGCGTCAGACACCTGTGCCCACATCTAGTCGGCGTCACACACCCGTGCATGACCACACCATGGAGGAAGCAAGTGAGACAGCAGATGAGATGTGTTTGGACATTGGTTATGACTTGGGCTCCATGGCGCACGATGATGCGGGTCCATCCCATACGTTTGCCCATGGGGACACATCTCGGTCCCCATCCATGAGGAGCGATGATACCTGCCCACCCACATCCCCTACTACATCTCCATTGCCCACCGGCACTGCCCCCGTAAATGTACATGGTAGAGATGAGATGAGATTCATGCCCACCCCTGGGCTCCCCACCCCTGGTGCTGTCCCCCTTGAGTTTGTGCGTACCGAGTTCATCCAGGCACAGATACCCGCCCCCCCACCAGAGGCTTCACACATTCAGAATTGGCTGCGAAGGCCGCAACGGACACGGACACGGACACATCCTCCTGATTGTGGGACTGGACATGGTACGATACTTCGATTCAATACTGATTACATATACATCTCTTTATAGTTAAATGATTTGCATATTAGTATTTGCTTGTGTTCTTTTCAGGCAAAGTAAGACCAGTCAAGGAACCAGTGAGGAGAAGAAAATGGGGATGATTTTTGATGGCCAAGAATAACTTATGTAAGTTATTTTTCAGTTGCATAACTGTATTACACTCTCCTTTATTTTGTCAGTAAAACTTTTGTCTACTATATTAAGTTGCTCTAAAAGGGGAAGAACAAAGTGATCTTTTTTCCCTTGGTACTCATCAAATCTGATAACCCCCAGAATGATTGATTAGAAAACCGTTAAACTTGACACTGTCAAAGTAACTCCTATTATCTGCTTTATTTTATTCAACTAGTTGCAGCATCAGTTGAAGTGTTCTTTTTATGATTATACTTTCATGTTTGCAAGACGACAGAGCTGTTTTTGTTATTATTTCAGACTGCTATAAGAAATAGTTCTCTGCAATTGGCCTCATTGGAGCAAGAAAAGGCTGCTGTGAATGGATTGAAACTGGCTGAAGATTCAGGTTTGTGAGTTGTTTCTAAGTGCTTAAAGGATAACCTAAAGATTTCCTTGTCATTTTGGATAAAGATAGATTAGTTATACTTTACAATTGGTTTCTTACACAGAGGCAAAAGGAGGAACTCCATAAGAGAATAATTCAATTACAAAAGCAACTGGATGCAAAACAAGCACTGGAATTGGAAATTGAGAGATTGAGAGGGTCATTAAATGTCATGAAGCACATGGGAGACGATGGAGATGTGGAAATTCTGGAAAAAGTGGATACAATACTCAAACAGTTGCGAGATAAAGGAGAACTTGAAGATTTAGAAGCTTTGAACCAAACATTAATAGTGAAGGAGCGTAAGAGCAATGATGAGCTGCAAGAAGCTCGAAAAGAATTAGTTAATGTAAGTGTTTTGCCTCTTTTGTATGGTAGTCCTCCGGTGTATGGTAGTGCTCTTTTGTAGTCTTTGCACTCTAAATGGATGTTGTAATTATGTAAGATTGTAGCAGTAATTTTTCTTTTTTGTTGCTGTTTTTTTATAAGAAACCTAAGAAATTTTATTAGAAAGACCAACCAAGTACACTGGACTTTTTTGTTGTTGTTAACAGTCTTGGGAATAAAAATGAAAAATATATATGATATCATGCACAATATGTATATGTAATATTGTTTTTGTCAATGTGCTCATAAAAAAGAAGTATACTAATTTGGATTATATGTTAGATTGTCTAAAAACTGCCCTTGAATTTCATAATGCACTCTCATACATGGCCGGATCTGAGAATGCTATTCTGTCCTTTGTATTGCATGTCTATTTATTGTTACCAGATGACTCTTCCGTTTCATTCTGATTTTCTATAAATGAGTCATTGGATTGTTAACCTTTTCCGTAGGTCAACTGTATAGTTAAGATTTGGATGGATATACTAATCAAGTTCTCTTCTACCTCCTGCAGATGATTCAAAGAAAACAAACCACTTACAAGTACTTGATGGGGCCAAGGAGAGACTTCACCTATTCAAAGCAAATCTACTGGAAGAAGGTTCTTTTGATTCTGCTGTTGAGGGCTGTGATGGGGTTTTCCACACTGCATCTCCCTTCTATCATAATGTCACAGACCTAGAGGTCCATCCCATTTTACTATTCTTTAAATGCTTAATAATAGTAAATGTTTAAATTATGGTTTATTGATGGAATTGGTTGAAGATTTTATCCGTACTTTTCAGATTCCTTTTTTGGAATTTTCGTAGATTAAAAACAATGGTGATTTGCCTTGTTATTTTATGTACTATGTACAAACTATGTACTAATTGAGATGATTTATGCATCCAGTAAGCATCAACATCTCTGGGATTGTGCATGTTACATTGATGAGTGCAACTATTTCTAATCCATAATTGTTAAGAACATTGAGACTGATAATTTGAACTTTTAGTTTTAGCAAGGTTTCTACTGTTTAAAACTTAAAATATTATAAAGTTGGGAGCTTGTCTTCTATTAAGTTAGAACCATAAAGTAATGAGAGCTTGTCAGGCTATTAGTGCTTGCCACAGATTAATCTTCATATCATTTCTTTTACATGACTTACATCTGTCATTACTTTTTTACAGAAAAGAGTGAGGGGGTGGGGTTTGGGGTTTAGGGCATTTTTTTTTTTTGGATGGTCATTAAATGGAATATGGTGCTTCAAAGTTGGAGTGGAGTATTCCATTGTGGTTAGGGGGATTTTATTTTGAATGGGTTGAGGTCATTATAATTAACGACCATAATTCCTATTTTGTGTTATTGATTCTTGATCTCCCAAGTTGCCTTGTAGTGACTGATTCTATCTAGAAATTTGTAATTATTGTAATTATTATTTGCAGATTGAAGTTCCAAGAGAACTGAAGGCTGAATTGTTTCCACATTACATGGATAGGGATAATTCTTTCAATTCAACATCAATTTTGGGTTTAATTTCTGATACGGTTAATAAATATCAAACAGGAGTGGAGTATTCCATTGTGGTTAGGGGGATTTTATTTTGAATGGGTTGAGGTCATTATAATTAACGACCATAATTCCTATTTTGTGTTATTGATTCTTGATCTCCCAAGTTGCCTTGTAGTGACTGATTCTATCTAGAAATTTGTAATTATTGTAATTATTATTTGCAGATTGAAGTTCCAAGAGAACTGAAGGCTGAATTGTTTCCACATTACATGGATAGGGATAATTCTTTCAATTCAACATCAATTTTGGGTTTAATTTCTGATACGGTTAATAAATATCAAACAGAAGATCAGTCCATTAAAGGTGAGGATTCTTTTGAAAGAAGTTAGTTCCTTTCTTTTCTTGTGCCATTCAGAGAGCATCATGTAACAAGAATTGTAATATGTTTTCTGTGCACCATTCAGAAGTTTGGAAACTTCCATGTTTTGATGTTGAAGTCCCTGAAGCCTGCATGGCAAAATGGAAGGAACACTATGAGCAGTATGGGCAGGACATGTTTTGTGTTGGCTGTTGTTTCCTATATATCAGTAGTGTAATAGGTAGGTTTGATATTTTATTTTACATGCACTAGCTTAACTTTTGGTTGAATGTTGATTATCTACCAATATAAAAATATTGATTATATTGTCTTTCTTGGACATGTAAACTTGCAGCAACTATATGACCTTGGATGCCATAAAATGATGGTAGTTGGTCTTCCTCCAATGGGCTGCTTGTCCATCCAAATAACCTTGAAGTACCCGAAACCAATAAATAGAAAATGCATAGAGCATCTAAATGCAGATTCTCAAAGTTATAATCACAAACTGGTGAATCTATTATCCAAATTACAGGCAGTTCTTCCGGGGAGTAAATTTGCCTATGCAGATATCAATCAGCGGGTGATAAGCATGATCAATAATCCACAAAAGTATGGTAAGTTGATCCAACCCAGAACTGGTAATTCTAAATTTTACGGTTAGAGTTGCTACAGTGCTTGGCCTTCTTCTCATGAGAGCAAACTTATATATATAGCTATTTTGTTTAGTATTTCATATGGACAACTTCTAATATAGAGTGTGTTGCCCACCAGGCTTTGTTGAAACTTCGAAAGGGTGCTGTGGTACCGGGTACGTGGAGGCCGGAACCTCTTGTAATTCAATTACTCCAACATGTGAGAGGGATTCACAATACTTATTTTTTGATTGCATCCATCCTAGTGAAGCGACCAATCACTACATTTCTAAAAACATTGTAAAACAATACATTCCTAAGTTGTTATAGGAATACAACGGACTGTCAAAATAAGAGTTTTATAATTTAGTGATATAATTTGTTGTAATCCAAGTTTGAATCTTTCCTTTCTATTGTTGTAATTATTGAATTATTAAGTATAAACAATGGAATCTTTGTATTTAATTTTGCTATCATGTCACTAACAATTTGTTGTGCCATGTCACATGCAAATTAATTTTTCTTCTTCACTTTTTAGCTATTTAATTTCCCCAGTTTACGGAAAAAGCTCTTTTTTTTTTTTTTAATTGTACAAAAATGTCCTTTTTACAACAGGAAAAAAAAAAAGCTTATTAAATTAGTGAAAGAGAACATATGCTCTGTTTGTTTCACTGGAAAATTATCTATATAGATAATTTTTCACAATTTCCAATATTTATAGCACAAAAAAAGAAGTCCATGAATAACTATCTTTAGTCCATGAATAACAGTAAGCTCTCTCAGTTTTCTCTCTTTCCTTTGCTTTTTGTCTCCTCTCATATTCTCATTGTCTCTCCCCCTCTAGTCTCTCTCATCTTTCCACAGATCTCTCTCTATCTATCTCTCAAGGTCAACAACCCTTCCTTGCACCGATAATTATTTCATTCCACTCTATCAAAACCCCAATTCTATAGTTTGCTTTCTATGTTGCTTTCTCAGTCTGACTTGAGATTGAACCAAAGACATTTTAGGATATTGGCATACTAAATTCACCACCACTTTTCTCAGCTGAATTGGCATACTGATTTGTTTTTTTTTTTTTTAAATGCCCTCTTTTTTTAATACCACTGAGACATACTCGAGTCTAGTGGGCTCGGGTACTGCAAACAGTACTCGAGTTCACTGGGTTCGGGTACCAATGCAAGAAATTTTTTTTTTAAAAAACCTGGACACACCCATACCTGAGTCCAATGGGCTCGGGTACTTCAAAAAGTACTCGAGCTCATTGGGCTCGGGTACCAAGTGCAATGTTTTTTTAAAAATTGGACTCTTACACCGAGCCATACTCGAGCTCACTAGCCTCGGGTACTTCAGATAGTACTGAGCTCATTGGGCTCGGGTACCAAGTGCAATGTTTTTTTTTAAAATGTGGACTCTTCACACCGAGCCATACTCGAGTCCAGTGGACTCGGGTACCTCGAACAGTACTCGAGCTCACTGGGCTCGGGTACCAATGCAAGAATTTTTTTTAAAAAAAATGTGGACACACCCATACCCGAGTCTAGTGGGCTCGGGTACTTCAGACAGTACTCGAGCTCATTGGACTCGGGTACCAAGTGCAAGCATTTTTTTTTTAAAATGTGGACTCTTTCTTTAAAACAACACCGAGCCATACTCGAGTCCAGTGGGCTCGGATACTTATTTTTTTTTTTTTTTTTTTTTTTTTTTTTTTTTTTCAATATTTCTAATTATGAATCCATTCAAATTTCAAATGAAAGACGTAACCCTAACACTAAAAAACTGACCTTACTGCGAGACAGTGAGAGAGCTGAGTGAGAGGTCGCCGACGAGAGCTTCTGCCGCCGACGGATTTTCTGCCGACGATGGTCTGAGGGTTTGGGCTTTGTATGTTTAGGTGTGAAGGAGAGTGAGGGTGTGTGAATGAGAGTGAGAGTGTGTTCTAGTGAGTGAGAGTGTGAAGTGAAAGTGAGAAGTGAGAGTGAGAGTGAAATAAAACTGAAATTTACTTCAGACATACTCGGATACACAGTACTCGAGTTCAGGAAGCTCGAGTACTGTTTGGAATTTTAACCCCAACCATACTCGAGCTTACTGGACTCGGGTACACAGTACTCGAGCTTCCTGAGCTCGAGTACTGTTTGGAATTTCAAATCCCAGATGCCATGTCAGCCATGCCACGGTGGAGTTATAAAACACAGTACTCGAGTTTACCAAACTCGAGTACTTAAAAAGATGGTAGATTGCTGTTTATTTCCGAAACAGTGTTTTTGTGCCAATTATTTTGAAAATTAATGGTAAATGGCCAATTTGGCCCTCTTTCTTCTCTTTCTCTATCGATTGGCTCGCAGCTGATTTTTTTTCTTTTTCTTTTTTCCTCATCTCTGTATCTCACCATTTTCTCTATTTGCGGCTGTGAAGAAATTGAGCAGCTGAAGAAAATGACAAGGCACACACGGCAAGATTCAAGAAGCATCTAGGGTTAGTAGGCGAAGAGACAGAAATACCGAGTAAAAGAAGAAAGTGTTTTTGTCTTTTTGATCTTGCATGTCACAAAAGTCAATTTTTTCTCCCAAATTTATCACCTGGATTGGATTGTTTGTTCTGTGTTGGTGATTTACACCTCTATCCTTAAAATATTTTAAATTTAAACAGTTAGAGAGTAGGTCCTTTTGGTCTTTTGCCCGTATTTTATTTGATCTTATCTCTCTGTTAACTTTTTTTTGGTTAGCCAATTACGCTGTTGATGGACACGAACACAGGACAAGCGTTTGAGGTTCCATAACACACAGAGAAGCTACTCCCATAAAAGAAGAAGAGAGAGGAGCAAATTTTTTCTCTCCAAAATCTTTCTTTAGTTCCAAATAAAATTCTCCCATAAATGCCCAAGTCTTCCTACATGTCAAATGGGTTTCCATCAACCTCAAGGTCCTAACACAGAGAAGCTACACACACACACACACACATAATTTTATACATGCATGTTATTATTAGCTTTGTTTTATGATGATATTTGCTTTTGAACTTTGGATGCAGATCCAACATTCATGAATGCAGCCGCGATGGGTAACCAGTAATACATATTCATAGTTTTCTTTTATTTACATGCACACAAACTAATTGATGCAAAACCTGAATTTTTTCTTCTCAAAGATGTATTTAGAGGTTGCCTTAATTGCTTCTGTTATGAATAATTTACTTTGTTTGTAGAGCATTAAGTTAGTTAACCAAAAGAAGATTGAGTTCTATCCAAAATCCAAATTCATCTTTTCTCGATGTTGCCCACACATTTAAAATGGTTGTTATTTGTTGGGCTTTGTGGAGCCTAGTTTATTTTTGGCCTAGCCCATTATAACCCTGTAAGTAGGATATAAAAGCCGCTTTTATAATTAGGGTTCGTAATCACTATTATTGTTGTGTTTTTAGGGAGAGAGAAAAAACACTGTAGCCGCACTTTGTATTTTTTTCCTGATAATGGTGAAATCCCTGCAACTCCGTGGACGTAGGCAAATTGCCGAACCACGTAAATACTGTCTTGTGCGTGTGATTATTTTTCTTTGGCGTGTGTTTTCTCTATTTTTATTGTTTCTCACAGGTTGGAATTTTGGTTAAATTCCCAACAACTGGTATCAGAGCCTAGGGTTAGGTTTGAGTGGGAGCAATGGCAGAGGAAGCAGGAAAGGCGTCTGGAATAGAAAAGTTTGATGGCACAGACTTCGCGTATTGGAGGATGCAGATTGAAGATTATCTCTATGGGAGGAAATTGCATCTGCCTCTTTTGGGGACAAAACCTGAGGCGATGAAGGCTGATGAATGGGCTCTTCTTGACAGACAGGTACTAGGAGTTATCAGGTTAACTCTGTCTAGGTCTGTTGCACATAATGTTGTAAAGGAGAA
>NW_027069491.1:930899-1003721 GCF_002906115.3 Quercus suber | reverse complement strand
TGATAATAGTGAAATCCCTGCAACTCCGTGGACGTAGGCAAATTGCCGAACCACGTAAATACTGTCTTGTGCGTGTGATTATTTTTCTTTGGCGTGTGTTTTCTCTATTTTTATTGTTTCTCACAGGTTGGAATTTTGGTTAAATTCCCAACAACTGGTATCAGAGCCTAGGGTTAGGTTTGAGTGGGAGCAATGGCAGAGAAGCAGGAAAGGCGTCTGGAATAGAAAAGTTTGATGGCACAGACTTCGCTTATTGGAGGATGCAGATTGAAGATTATCTCTATGGGAGGAAATTGCATCTGCCTCTTTGGGGACAAAACCTGAGGCGATGAAGGCTGATGAATGGGCTCTTCTTGACAGACAGGTATTAGGAGTTATCAGGTAACTCTGTCTAGGTCTGTTGCACATAATGTTGTAAAGGAGAAGACCACAGCTCTGATGAAGGCTTTGTCTGGTATGTATGAAAAGTCGTCAGCAAACAACAAGGTGCATCTGATGAAGAAACTGTTCAATCTGAAGATGGCAGAGAACGCATCAGTAGCATAACATCTGAATGAATTTAACACTATTACAAATCAATTTCGTCTGTAGAAATTGATTTTGATGATGAGATTCGTGCTTTGATCGTCTTGACTTCTTTGCCAAAACAGTTGGGAGGCAATGAGGATGCAGTAAGCAATTCTACAGGAAAGGAAAACTCAAGTACAATGATATACGAGATTTAATTCTGCTGAGGAGGTTCGCAGAAGAGATACAGGTGAAACTCAGGATCTGGTTCTGCCCTAAACCTTGAGACAAGAGGCAGAGGTAATAACAGAAATTCAAACCGGCAGATCAAATCCAGAAATTCTAATCGAAACAGAAGTAAGTCTAGATCAGGCCAACAAGTACAATGCTAGAATTGTGGGAAAATAGGTCACTTTAGGAACCAATGCAAAAGTCCTAAGAAGAAGAATGAAGATGATTTGCTAATGCTGTAACAGAAGAGGTACAGGATGCATTACTTCTTGCAGTAGACAGTCCACTTGATGATTGGGTTTTGATTCAGGAGCCTCGTTCATACCACTCCCCCCGAAAATCATACAGAACTATGCTGCAGGTGATTTTGGTAAGGTATTGGCTGATGTTCAGCCCTGGATGTTGTGGTATGAGAGTCCGGATATTGTTACCCAATGAGTTTGTTTGTCTGGAGAAGGTTCGACACTATTCCTGACCTAAGGAGGAATCTGATTCTGTTGGACAACTTGATGATGAAAGGCATGCAATACTATTTGTTGGTGGTACTTGAAAGTTCAAAGGAGCTAGAGTATTGGCTCGTGGAAAGAAGACTGGCACTCTCTATATGACCTCAGTCCAAGAGACACAATGCAGTTGCTGATGCAAGTACTATACAAGCCTATGGCACCGCCGGAAGGGTTCATCAGATACATAAATCTTTGCTTCACAGGTGCAAGTTTGAAGCTGCAAGGTTATGTAGATGCTGATTTTGCTGGTGATGTTAATAGTAGAAAGAGTACTACTGGGTTTGTATTTACTCTGGGTGGTACAGCTATATCATGGGCTTCAAATCTGCAAAAGATTGTTACTTTGTCTACTACAGAAGCTGAGTATGTTGCAGCAACTGAAGCTGGAAAGGAGATGATTTGGCTACATGGTTTCTTAGATGAATTTGGTAAGAAGCAGGAGATGGGCATTCTACACAGTGACAGTCAGAGTGCAATCTTTCTTGCAAAAAATTTGGCTTTTCATTCAAAGTCGAAGCATATACAAACAAAATACCACTTTATCCGTTACCTTGTTGAAGATAAGTTGGTAACACTTGAGAAGATATGTGGATCTAAGAACCCAGCAGATATGTTGACTAAGGGTGTCACTATTGAGAAGTTGAAGCTGTGTGCAGCTTCAATTGGTCTTCTAGCTTGAGGACAGGAGGATGAGTTGCAGGGATGAGGGATTGCTTTTTGGAGGATAGCGGCTGATGTTGATGATTGAACTAATCTCCAAGTGGGAGATTTGTTGGGCTTTGTGGAGCCTAGTTTATTTTTGGCCTAGCCCATTATAACCCTGTAAGTAGGATATAAAAGCCGCTTTTATAATTAGGGTTCGTAATCACTATTATTGTTGTGTTTTTAGGGAAAGAGAAAAAACACTGTAGCCGCACTTTGTATTTTTTCCCTGATAATAGTGAAATCCCTGCAACTCCGTGAACGTAGGCAAATTGCCGAACCACGTAAATACTATCTTGTGCGTGTGATTATTTTTCTTTGGCATGTGTTTTCTCTATTTTTATTGTTTCTCACAAGTTGGAATTTTGGTTAAATTTCCAACAATTATTAACGTCATTATTTATCTCCTAAGAAGGGTATAACTATTTTCCTAATTTAAAAAATTCCACCTCATTTGTTTACAACCTGTTTCATAAATATATGGTCTGCTTCTTTTGATGTTCGTAAAAGAAAAGGTCTATCTGATTTGCATGTCTGTAATTGAACCTGGTAGAAACATATAATGGCTTTGTAACGGGTTATGGAATACAATTGAAATGGGATTCCTATTGTTCTGTTTCCCATTTAAGTTATTGACTTATTTTTCAGTGAGTAATGCTTACTATACATTTTAACACAGGTCTTCACATGTGATTCTTTGATAAACCATTCATTTACAATTTAGTTCTATAGCTGCATTTCCAATATTCTTTTTCGGTTCTGTTTTCTCACTTCTGCTTCTCGTCCTCTGTTCTTTGCTTCTCAAATTGATAACGGTGGTTGGTATTAGCAAAAACAATGGGCGCATTAGAGCCGATTGAAGTTACTCACATCCTTTTTGGTTGACAAGGATGTGAGTAAACCAAGGTTAACAGTTGGAATCTCTACCAATAGAACATCTAAGTCTTTGTTGTCCCGTCATTATGAATATAACTTGTTTAAAAGTCCTTTGCCATTGATGATTAGTTCTCAAGCAGTTCCCTGCAGTGTCTCTGCCTTGTTTGGAGGACGCAAGGTTTTTAGATTCGGACAGTTCAATAAACCGTAAAAAGTGAGGATCAAAGTTGGTAAGGTCAAATCGAAATCGAACTGAAATGAGATTATAATTATTTTAATAATTTATTTATATAAAAATAATAAAATATATATACAAAATTTAACAATTTTAATTAAAATAATATATATAAAGAGGTTAAAAAATATTTTAATTAAAACAAAGATGATATTTTTTTGTAATTTATTACAAAAATAATAAAATATCTCTTATATATTTAAAATATTCCATTTTCTTTCATTTTATCTACCCAGCCCCACTTCTTAGTACTTTTCTTCTCATTCTTATCTCATTCACGTGTTCCCCTTCTTGCCTTATTCTCTCTAGTTTTATATATTATAAAACTGTTCTCTAGTCTTTCATCATAAACAAATTCCAATATTCTCAAATTCAAAACTTCATCTCACCGTCAATTCAAAATATATCTTACTTCTTTAGCTTCTATCTTCTCTCATTTAGTTATAGCGCGCCCTTTTTAATAGCACTCACAACAATGGTGCTAAATACTATATACAAAATTTAACACGAAGTCGAACAGCAGTATATCATAATTATTAATAATTTATTAATATAAAAATAATAAAATACATATACAAAATTTAACAATTTTAATTAAAATCAATATATATATATATATAAAGGTTAAAATATTTTAATTAAAAAAAGATGATATTTTTGATTTATACAAAATAATAAAATATCTCTTATATTATTTAAAATATCTCAATTTTCATTCATTTATCTACCCGGCCCCATTCCCCAGTACTTTTCTTCTCATCTTATCTCATTCACGTGTTCCCTTCTTGCCTTATTCTCTCTGGTTTTTATTTTTTATAAATTTTCTCTCTAGTCTTATCAATTAACAAAATCCCAATATTTCAAATTCAAAACTTCATCCTCACCATCAATTCAAAAATAATATCTTACTTCTTTAGCTTTCTATCTTCTCTCTTTTAGTTCTAGCCGCCCTTTCCACTCACAGTAGTGGTGCTAAATAATTATATTGCTATTTTTAGCACCATTAATCACAAAAGAAGAGTATAGTAGTGGAGCTATAAGCAAAATTTTTTGCTTCTCAGCTACCGTGATTAAAATAAGAAAAATTCCTCTCTCTCTCTCTCTCTCTCTTAGTCACTCTGTGCTCTCCGACACACGCCTCCACCGCCTCAACGTCACCGCCCCAAGCCGACCCAAGCCCTAAGCCGCTGATCCACGTCTCTGACCCATGCCTCTGCCCACTTTTCTTTGCAGATCAAAGCCATGCAGACACTATCCTCCCCAAGCCGCAAGCCACCGATGCCGCCCATCTCTCTATTCTCTTTGCTATGATTGAGTTTTTTTTTTTTTTTTTTTTTTAAATTTATTATTGTCATTATTATGTATTTTCATATGGGTTTGGTGGCTGTGGTGGTGGTGGTTGATTTTGGCTATAGTAGTGGTGGTGGATGATTTTGATAATGGGTTTGTGGATTTTGGTTGTGGTGGTGGTGGACGATTTTGGCTTTGGCAGTGGGTTTTGTGGATTTTGGCTGTGGGTTTTGTGGATTTTGGCTATGAGTTTTGTGGCTATGGTAGTGGTTGTTGTTGTGGCAGTGGTAGTGGGTTGTAGTTGTGGTTGTCATGGCTGGTAGTTTGTGGTGATGGGGTTGTGATTGTGGTTGTGGTTTTGTTTTTTTGTTTTTTTTTTTCTACGTTGTGTTGTGGTTGCCAAAGTAGAGTGGTGGTTGTGGCCGGTGGTGGTGGTGGTGGTTGTGGCTGTGCCTGATGGTAGAGGTGGTTGTGGTTAGTGTTGTGGATGTTTTTTGGGTAATGGAATATATTATTTTATTGTAGAGGATATATTATTTTATTGTGATGTTTATATTATTTTATTGTGTTGAAAACTAAAATAGATCCACTATTGCAGTATGTGTATAGGTAAAATAGATAAAGTAACTTTTGGTGGAGCTAAATTTTTATTTCCACTGCTGTGGATGCTCTAATAGTCTGATACTGTGTTCCTTTTTCTTTTCTTTCTTCCTTTTGGTTAGCTCCAAGAATGCCTACAAAACATCTCTTCGAAAATGCATGATTCAACTTCTATTCCAAAAAATCTAATGCCAGCGTAAGTTTTCTCTCCATTTTCCATTACTTTCTTACTTCGTTCTCTCTAATCTCTATTACTCTCTTCTTTTTCTCTCTCCCTCCCCTCTCTTGGTCTCTCATTAAACGGTGAAATCCAGTGATGTAGTTGACAAACAAGATGAAAGCCGGAAATTTTTAGCAAAATTATGTGGGGAAGAAAACCGAAAAACCCGTGCCCGGTTCCACAGACCGGACGGTTTGACCGGGTTTGAACGGTTTGCTGCAAATCAGAGAGTTCCAGTTTTTTATGTTTAAAAACCCAGATTAATGGCCGGTTCCTGGTTAATCCGGTCCGACCACGGTCCGGTCCAAGTTTCAAAACCATGTGAAGAGGTAGATTTTGACATATACATATGGAGAAAGCTGTGTATGAAGGTAATGTTGAGGGTGGGTTGCAGTATGAACTATGTATTCTTAAAAGCAAAAGGCTTTTTGTACTTGGAATTGAGCTTTGAAATGTGAAATTTTCATTTTTTAAGTCAGTATCTCCATCATGTTTTGTACTTGCAAATTTATAGAAAATAAAACTTTATATACCATTCCTCACATTTTAAAAATACTGATGGTAAAAAATTTAGGTGTTTCACGTATAAAATGATTTACATATTGGCTATGTTATAAACAGTTTCTATACTTGAAAGTATATTGTTATTCAATGCAATGACAAGATATTGAGGTAAGGGTAAGAGTAAGGCTGTTTAACGTAATCTCTCCAAACTTTGTAACATAATTCCTCCAAAAATCTTGTAAAAAAGGGAGATTTGTGCACTAAACATGAATATGATAACAATAAATTATTATTTAATATAATGGCAAGCACGTCCCTTGCATGTGCTTCCCCACTAGTTGTATATATGTGTGCGAAATTCAATGTCAAAGAAGATGTCAAGGAAGTCTTTTCTAAATGTCCTATGACAATGCATACTTTGAGATATTATTGATTTGGGCCAATTACATTTATGTTTTTGTTTGTCTTATGTGTCAAAATGATTCCTAATGTTTCAAATATGTAACATTTTGATATTGTGTCAAAATAATCTTTGCATTAAGTGATAAAAAGCGGAAAAAAATAAATAGCACTGTCTTTAGTTTTAAAAACAAAATATTTAAAATTAGTTGGGTTTTTGAGCCAAGTGGGTTGACTAAATGAGATAAAAAATTTTATGTCTATAACAATTTTACAAAAAAAATCATAAGTGGCTGGTTGTTAATAGTGGATAAAAAAAAGTAATTTCAATGGTGATTCTAAATTAGAACCAGTAATAAGTTATCACATATGATTTATTGTAAAAATTTTGTAAAAAATGTGATAGACGTAACATTTCTCAATTCTCATCAAGAGATGGTCCACTCGCTCATTTTATAATGTCTAATTTTATTGTTTGATTTCATATTCTTTATTATTTGACTTGATCAAGTTACTTTTCAAAAAAACAAAATTTAATGTACTAATAGTTTTCTTTTAAACTTGATTACATTATTTCAAACAAAGATATATCTTTATCTATATATGAATTTCTTCATTTTAAATCTTATTTTTGTATATATATTTTTCACTTATTTTTAATAACAATTTATTAGTTATAATCATTAGAAATTGTCAATAACAATTTCATTAAAAAAAATCTTTGTAATAATATTTTAGTCTTAGCAATTAAAAAACTAAAAAATAAAAACTGCAATATTTTCAAATTTATAATCACAAGTTATTCTTCTTCTTCCATTTTTTTTTTTTTCCAAACCACTCATTTCAAGTCTTAATTTTGCTCTCAATAACTATTATATCGTAAGTAGGAGGAAAAAATGATAAAAATATTTTTAAAAAGCAGTGCAATAGATTTCCAAATGACTTTTTAAACATAAGGAAAGATTGAAAGAACAAGACAGGTGCAATTACCGCCTCGTTGACCATGGTGGTATACATTAAAAAATTTCTAAGATTTTTCATTAATAAATGCCGCTAAGCTAAACTGTTTTTGCCCTCTACCAAGTATTAAACTTTGTTTATCTCACAATAATTTTATTCTAAGAAAAGAAATCTCGTATTTTTTGGACTGTTCTCTGACGGTCCCACTGAAAAATATCCATTGCAAAGGAAGTTAGATAAGACTGAAGGAATTATTATTATTATTATTTTTTACCTACAGCTAAAAAAAAATAAGAATAAAATGTGAAACTAACCATTTATATAATTAAGGCTTTTCTATCAATTTTTTTTTAATATTTTGTGGTTAATTTTTCAATTTTTTTAAATTTTTTTAATTAAAAAAATTTAATGAATGATTAAAAAATATTTTCTAGATTTTTTTTTTTCAAAAATTTTAACAAAAATTAACGGAAATGTCTTAATTAAATAAATCTAAAACTTAGAGTAGTGAAATAAACGAAAACAAAGTTCAAAGATTTAAATGAACTTTGAACAAATTTAGAGAGTCAGTTTTATAATTTTAGCCAAAACAAAAATTATATATATATATATATATATGAAAACTGAAGGAAGGTAAAGAGCAAAGTGAGAGTGTCGTTTTCACATCAAATTCATGAAGACCCTACTATATTCTTTTCCTTTTAAATAATTGAAGAAAAAATATCCCTCTTGCTTGTGGATCCTTCGCTGAGAAGACATGATGTTTCATGGGTGGGGTGAGATCAGTCGTCACTTTCACCAAAACCCCCCCTCACAATCATCAACATTTATATAATTGTGAATATATATGTAAAATTAGTCATGATCATAAAATATCTCTTAACAAATTATATGTTAAAATGTTTTGAAAAATATTTTGAAAATTGTACGTTCCTAGACTAATCATTCTCGTTCATGTTATTAAATTGTTATGGACATAACATTACACTTTTCTTAATTACTAAAAGATTTGAACTCATATAACTATTCTTAGTAAATTAGATTTATTCTTTTATTCTTTTTAAAGTTTGAAAAAAAAAGGGGATTCTCATTTTAAGTTACATCTTCAAAAACATTTTAATTTAATTTTTGTGTCTGTTTGTGTGAAATTAAGTGATTTTACTTACCTTTGTTAAAATAAAAAAAAAATAAATTAATCATTTGAAAATTTATAGTAAATTTTACAAATAAGACACTTATTAAGAACATGTTCGATTGCAACGAAGTGCATAGTTGGTTATTGGTTATTCTCCACTATGGCATGCTTTGATTGCTTTCACATTAAGAACTCACATCCTCAAATAATACAAGAGGTCACATTGCTCATAGACCTCTTTACCAAATTAACCTCTCAAAATTGGCCAAACAACGAGCATCTTTGACAACTACTTTTTGGCATTAAAAGTCTTCAACTTTTTCAAGAGGATATATAAGCTACCAAAAAAAGTCAAAAGATAAATATCTATTTATTTATAAGGTATCAAGAACATATTCTTACATATTAATAAAAAAGAAAAAGAAAAAAAAAGAACATATTCTTAAACATTAACAAAATTTCTATATTGATAAGCACATAAAGAACAATTGTTTTGATTATCAAAAATAAATAAATAAAGAACAATTGTTTTGAAACTGAGCAAATCCAACTTCATAAAACATAAGAGGGGTCGTAATTTCACTTGTTTGGAGATATTTCAATTAGCCCTAACAGGTAGAAAATTTTCTAAGTATCATTGTAGGTCTAAATTACTGTTAAATTTATCAGCATCACAAACACTACCCTTAAAAGACTCACTCTCCCTTATGTTCACATTTACCGTTCACTACTCTTCAAGAGAACATGTATTATATATCATTAAAATTCAAAATCACGAAGAATTAATGATGGATTAATATCGTTAACGTTCTCTTAGATGTATTAATTTGATTTTTGCTTGAGGTCGAGGTTGAGACTTGATGATCATATCTACTCTACTCTACTCTACTCTATAATTTACTTCAAGATTTGGGGGATGTGGTTTAGGTTGTAGAGGACCCAACATTGTGTGGGATGTGAAAGAAAGCAAGAAAGCTTCGAAAGGAAAAGAATGGAAAGCAAGTAGAGACAGAAAAGCTAAATAATACTGCGTGAAAATATATTTCTGAGCTTAAAACAAAACGTAATCACAGTGACTATTTATAGAGCTATATAATTAAACTCGAGGGATTCCAATCCTAACAAACTCTATAAATTTCTTTGCTGTTACAAAAAATATCTAAGAGAAAATATATCTAACAACCGAAACTCATCATGGGTTTAGTTGTGAAGCATAATAGACTGGGCTTCACTTACTAAATGTTGGTGAAAACACAATAATAATGAAAATAACACAAAGATAAATTAAATAATACGTCTAAAGAATTCACTATTATGATTGGGTTTCTCTAAAATCTCAATTAACTACATATTTCATAGCATTAAAATAAAAATAATAATTATTAATTAATATCTAATAACAATTGTTAATGTGTATAATATATTGTGGGCTTTAGGCCCAGTTAGGTTACTTGTATAGTACACATATTTACTTGTATTGCATATATATGTCTCCTATATAAAGGCACCTATGTATATTCTTTCATCATGAAATATAATACAATTACATTCAGTATTTCTAACAACAATCAAATCAATGATTAATCTAAATACACACAATTTAAACATGTAATTTGACTCTTTAAAATAAATCAATGTATAAATATTAAGAATATTACAATCTAAGTGTGAAGTTTTATACATACCTCAACACCTTGAATGCTTTTAAAAATGTTATGTAGACCATTTATCCTCCTCTTTTGAGTAGTTAACATTTGATAAGTGTATTGACACGTGAATGTAAAATTGGCTTCTTGTTGAAAAGTTAATACATGTAACGAGTAAAAAAAAAAAAAAAGAGGTTGATCCATTGTCCCTTGTGGGAGAGGGGCAAATAACCTTTTTACTACATTAGTACTACTACTAGTATTTGAGAAATTTTGAGAAGGTCGGGGGGGCAATTGCCGCTGCCTATAAGGCATCGAAAATCCTGTGATAGATACAGAAAGAATTACGTATATCCACTCTCCAGCCCAATACAAATCCTCTACCAAATTTTAATTAATTACACGCAGGTTTGAAACGCAAAGTAGGAATTCCAGCCCAAATTGGAGAAAGGGAGTTTAGAAGTTGAATTCCATATTATCCCAAGTTTTGGGCCCGTTGACTTGAGGTTATTCGGAGTTTGGAAAATGGTGGTTCTTGGAATTTTTTTCAGCTTGGTTATTATAAAACTTAAATTATACACAATTTAATAAAAAGAAACCTTCATATATTTGACAACCAAAAAAAAAAAAAAACACGCAAATACATAAAATTTTACATTTTTCTATTATGAATTTTCATATTTTGAAATTGTTACATGATAATCTAATTAACAATGCTACAAGTTATATCTCTTTCTAGATTTTAGTTTAATAAAATTTTTCTTGGGCTTTTTCTTTTTGTTTATAAGTGCACAATATATTGTTAAGAAGACCTAAGTCCAAAGACAAAATTTAGCTACAAATTTAGTTATAGCATTTTATTGAACTTTTCCTTTTTTGTTTATAAGTGCACAATATTTTACTAATGGGACCCTAAGTTTAAAGACAAAATGTGGCTACAAACTTAGTTGTATCTAGGGGCAGCCCAACATAATTTGGGGCCTAAAGCGAAAAATTTATGCAGGGCCTTTAATGTAAATATTAATTAAACAAAATTATTTAATACTAATTAAATCAATGTTAATTTGATACATTAAATACATAATTTGATGAATAATGCTAACTAAACTAATGTTAATTTCATATAGAGAATTGAATATCATAGTTGAACAATAAATATTAATAAAAATATATTATGATTAAAAAAGATACTTTATTTTGGATATATGATGATGCATAGTTAAGTAAAGTTGTAATCTAATTTTTAATTTTATATCTCATTTTAAAGAGAAAGATAGATATTATTTGGTGTGTAGCTTTGTAGGATATCAATTTACAAAAATTAAAGTCTCAAACTATTAGGGGAGATTAATCTATAATTGATAATTTAACACATAAGCAACATTTTTTTGAAACATTTTAGGGTTTCAATTGAGTTAGGGTTTCTATTGGTCTCAAACTTTGAGAGTGTTGAGGTACAAATTTTTGGACCCTAATTGCTTTAGCCCACTCACAAAAATCCCCACACAAGCCCATAAATTATTTTGAGCCCATATAAATATTCCCCATATATTACCCAAATATTCTCCATGTCATTGGGCTCTCATAAATATTCCCTATATAAGCCCCATAAATTTTCTTGGGCCCTCTCACAAATATTACCCATTCTATCCCACATATTATCCAACTTAGATTTTCCACAAAAAATACTTATCACATTACTACCAAAATTGGGCCACAAAATTACACTATCTCCACAACAAAAGCCCGAAATCATTTAACTTGTAGGCAAAGTCCAAAAAAAACTCTCTTCTAAATCTCGTTGCTACACGACACATTTACAAAACCCGTTACGATACAGCACCTCTAAAACCCATTGCTACAAGGCACATTTACAAAGCTTGTTACGATACAGCACTCTAAAAGCCCGTTACGATACAACACCTCTAAAGCCTGTTACGATACGACATCTCCAAAGCCCGTTACGATATAGCACTCTAAAAGCCTGTTATGATACGGCACCTCAAAAACCTGTTACGATATGACATCTCTAAAGCCCGTTATGATACAACACTCTAAAAGCCAGTTACGATACGGCACCTCTAAAGCCTATTACGATACGGCACCTCTAAAACTCGTTACGATATGGAACTCTAAAAGCCCGTTACGATACAGAATCTCTAAAGCCTGTTACGATACAACAATATTTTTACAAAATCCTACAAAGCCCAAATACTAATTTGGCACCTATTTTACAAAGCCCAAATATTAATTTCGCACTTATTTTACAAAGCCTAAACATTAATATTTGGCACTATTTTACAAAGCTCAAATATTAATTTGGCACTTATTTTATAAAGCCCAAATATTATTTTGGTAACTATTTCATAAAGTCCAAATGCTATTTTGGCACATATTTACAAAATCAAATATTATTTTGACACTTGTTTTACATATACTAAATCTCTCACCCATGGGAAATATAATTACTCATCCTTCAAGAAATACCTCTCTTACAAAATTTATAAAAGCCCATGCATATCACCCATAGCAAAACTCTTCATTTTGTAGGGATAACCAAGCCCAAAGAAAGCTTAACTACAAAGCCCAGCTCATACACAAATCCTAGCAGCTGAAGCTCACGTGAGCTGACCAGCCAGATTTCAACAAAACTTACAGTTGGAGCCCATTGCCATCAAGTCCCAGCTTGTCCAATCAGATCAGAAGAGGACACATGTCCATCAGGAGTTGAAACCTTCCTTCACAAGCTAAAATTCTATCATTTCTCATGTGACATAAAGTAGAAAGTGACATGACAAAAAGCTGGGAAGCTTCAACCAGCTGTCCCTTCTTTCTTCTCAGCCCATTCGGTTAAGAATCAAGAGTAGCCATGACCAAGCCGTTAAAGCTCTTGAAACAACTTGAAATCAATTCATTTTCATACCAAAAATGCATACTCTCTGATTCATGGACCAAGCACATGAACCCCAAATAGAAAAACTTAGGGAAATGTGGTTTGGAGGGCACCAAGGAGATTCCAGTAGAGTTCCCAGCAAGGGCTCCAAGATTAATACCTGGCTTGGGGTGATACAATCTGCCCTAGGGAGCTTTGATTCTAGCAGTAGCATAACCAAGATCATTAGCCTAATACATGCTTTAATCCCATCAGCCAAGGCCAATCAGCATTCAATGCTAAATCAAAATCCTAGCTGTTATTACCCAAAACAACAAGAACCTTCTAAAAGTTAAGCTTACCACTCTTAACTAAAGTCCTAGGAACGATTCTCTAAGAATTTTCTAAAGATTGAGGAAGATTTAGCTGACATTGTTTGCTAATTACCCCCTAATACTCAACTATAAATGGAACTTTCCATTAATGCTTCACAAATACACTAGAAATACACCCATAGAGAGAAACTCCTCATTAACTTCTCTGTTTAGTCTTCTCAAAGCTCCAGCAAAGTTCTGAGTCACTGAGCTCTCAGTTTCAAGCATAGAAACTGAGTTCCCTAGCTCCTAGCTTAAAAACACCCCTCATACTTCCACTTAAAAACACTCAGCTACCCCTAGCATAAAGTCCCAGTAGTCTTACTATACGCCCCACTCATTACTCATACTACTCACAAATGACTCTCTCTCCTCACTACATATAATATATCCACAAGCATGCCATGGCACCATAATGATCTTGCTGCACTAGCTGGAATCTCTCTCTCTCCCTTCATCTCATACTAAGTTTTTCTCATTATTTGTGATATTTACTTATTCATTTACTATTGAAGGTTATGATGTAACTGTTACTATAGAATTTTTCTCTCATATTATTGTATTAGAAAACTCTTCTCCAGAGCTAACGGATAATGAGTTTGAAAATGTGGATATTTTCCTTAATTTGTGAAATAGCAAACAGCTAGATTTTTATTCTATTCTGTTTTGCTTTACCGCGGGAATATTTTATTGCAGAAACATTTTATCACTAGGCTAGTTTACTGCAAAAACATTTTACTACTGGGCTATTTCTTGCAATATGCATTTTAATCATGCTGATGTGTTGTTGTAGGAATTGTTTATGGGTCATTCCTGCTAGTCTCAATCTAGGCCCAAAGCATAAAATATAGTGAATTCTTTGGATCTTCACTGATAGCCTTTGGGCCGTGCATTGAGCCCATCGTCAAGTTTTGGTTTAGGCCCCCAACCCAACATAAATCTCATTTGTCGGTAGGAAAACTTTTTTTACCTCTGACAAAGAGTTTTAATAAAAATGAAAATGAAAAATGTGCTATAAAATGTTCAAAATATAATGTGACATTGAGTCTCATTGATAAACTTTATCAATTTAACTAATGAATATTTAAATCACTTTTTTGTAATTAATAACATAGTAATTTGTAAGTCAATAGTAAAATTTGTAGTATCCTTAACATTACTGATATAAAAAATGCACAACCTTAAAAAAAAATATATATATATATATATATATATATATATAATTTTATAAATATTTAGACCTTTAACCATTNGCAAAAACAGTTAGACAAAAAAAGCCCCACAATGTCTTAACTGGCTAGGTAATGACCCGAAACACTTAAAAACTCTATTTAACAATGAAAAATTCATGCCTGTGTAAAAAAGGGTAAATACATAAGAAGCACCACAATGTCTTTAATGGCTCTAGGCAATGACCTAAAACAATCAACCTCTATTCACTCTAGCAACAGACATTAATTATCTACATCAGTCCCAATCTTACCATAAAAAATCTATGAAACATACCCAATTTTCATCCCATCTCTCCCAACCCAGTTAAAAGGGATAAAATAGAGAAACATACACATACAAATATTTATTGAACCAACCCAATGCCTAGTGGTGACCAGTATGCCCTAAAAACCTTTATTCTTTCCTCTTCTTCTTCTCTCTCAAATAACTTTTCAACCCCTAAATTAAATATCAAAAAAATAAAAATCTCAGTATCTCTTTGTAATTCACTCCTCCCTTCCCAAAATTCACCAGCTCAGTCAAATTATAGTACCAAAATTAATTCTTCTTCTTTCCCACCCCACTTTTCTCACATTTCCCATGTTATATATGTTGGGTATGTTTTAAAAATTATTGGGTATGTTTAAAACTTAAGCCCATAAACTTTCGTTCGAAAGTTCAAGCCCAAGCTCTAAAGTTTTCCTAAGAGTGTGCAATTAGGTTGCTCGGCAGTGGTGGGCTTGCTTGCCAGTTTGGGTGTGGATTTGCTGGATCATGGATGTTATTGTATTGCTTGGTTTATTTTAGAGGAAAAAATAGAAACGGAGTGGAAGAGAGAGAAAGAGTTGGAGAGAAAGAGAGAGAAACCATAAATAAATTAATAGAGTTTGAAAAATAAGAAATAAGATGTTGGTGAGTTATAAAATGGTGTGTTAAAATAGATAAAGTAGTTTTTTAGAGTATAAAATAGGTATTTTATTTAGATACCCATATGTGAAAGCTTTTACACGTTTTAGATTTAGCATAACTAACAACACAGTTTCAATTTCCTATCGCAAAGAAAACACATGAAAATAATCATAAAAACAACATCAGTCCTCTACATTCCCAAAATAAATATATAAAAAAGAAAAATCTCTTATTCCTTTCAAGACCATCATTATTATAAATTTTCCTTTGTAGTACTAACTATGCACAGGACTACTAAGGTGAAATGATGGGATGTATTCTGATGAAATGTAATTGGATTACTCCTATATATTAAGGGTTAATACTTTTACCGTTTTACCTTTGATAATTTTGAATATAGTTGTTATAAATATATTTTTATTTGATTTATTTAGTTAATTTTTTTAATACTATAGCATAAATTATAATTAAAATAGTTATTAGTTGAATATGTTTGATTTCTTAAAATATATATATTTATATATGTATATTTATAATTTTTCATAAATTTATATAGTGTATGTATATGTTACAATACGTTATGATAAACAATACATAAAAATGAAAAAAAATATATATATTCACATTTTAACAATTATGGATATCATGATGCATTAGACCCAATACCATCATTTTGTCTAGATTCAATTTACTGAATTTACCAACACTTCCACATCTGGATTCAATTTACTACACTTCTTTATTATTGTACTATACTTATACTTTTGTACTATTAAAAGTAGGTCAGTATTCTATAATCCGATACAGAGTCTTCATACAGTTTATGGGTGAGTATCTTATATTAAGCATAGGTTTTGAGAGGGCTATCATGATACATCACAGACCCAAGCCCATCATTTCGTCTAGATTCAAATTAGTGAATTTACTGACACTTCTACGTCTAGGTTCAATTTTCTAACACTTCTTTATTATTGTACCATACTACTAAAATTAAGTCATTAGCCTATAATCCTGTATAGAGATTCCATAAAGTTCTTGGGTGTTTACCTTATATTAAGCGTAAACTTGAGAGGGCTATCATGAATCATGATACATCATAGACCCAAGCCCATCATTTTCATTTAGGTTCAATTTAGTGAATATACTGACACTTCTACGTCTAGATTTAATTAACTAACCCTTCTATCCCATTGTACAATAAGCCCTTTGAAGTCACTGATGGTGATTATCTACCGCTCCCCCGCCTCCCAAAAAAAAAAAAAATCTGCCTTGGGAGACATTTTGGAAGAAGAAAAAATAAAGATTATGTTATGAATAGAGAAAGATAGAGGAAAGATGAGCGGAGCATATATATACTAAAATTTAGTACACATTTCATTCACTTTTCTTTCTTCTCTCCCTCACATCTTCCTCCATTTAATTTAAACATAGGAAAAAAGACATAAACATTTTCACTCTACTGTATGTATATAATTATAAATATTTGTATTTTGGAAAATTACATGTTATGAATAAAAGTGAGAATTTATAGTAAAGATAAAAAATAAAATAAAAAATGGGAAAAGTGGCTCAAATAAAGAAATATGCATTCCAATTTACAAGAAACATAAAATGGAATTCAAAAGGTCAGATAAAAGGTTTTTATTCTCTCATGAGCAATAGAACACATTAAAGCATACAAATGTTTTACCGTTTTACACAATAGTTTGTGCCTCTGCGGTGATACTGTTTTTTTTTTTTTTTTTTTTTTTTTTTTTTTTTTTTTTAACTTCCCTTGTAAAATAACCAAAGTTTAAAATTAAATATATATAAAATACATGATATACTGGAACCGGTGTAACATAAAGTAAAATACAAAAAGTGAGACAAAAAGATGTTTATTCCCATGAGACACCACACTAGTGTAATGAAAAAGATTAAAACCTAGATACAAACCCACAAAAGTTTCTTAAAACAAAAACAAATGGACAGCTAACATGCCAACGGGGGAGAATGCCATTGTCTTTGAGGCACCACTTCTTTGAAACAATCACGCAACTACATAATTATTTCCAATAAATATAGGATTATGGATGCTAATTATTATAGACTTACTGATTTAATTAATCAGTTGAACAATACCTATGTTCAATCCATATAAATTTATATATATTTAAATTCAGTAGTAATCCAAAATTGAATTGTCATACAGACAGGGCCGGCCTAACAAAATTTGGGACCTAAGGCAAAAATTTTTATATGGGGCCTTTTTATATGTAAACATTAATTAAATAAAATTATATAATACTAATTAAATTAAAATTAATTTGATGTAAATGTAGAAATTGATGAATAATACTAGCTCAACTAAGGTTAATTTCAAATAGAAGATTGAATATTATAGTTGAATAAAAAAAAAACTTACTTTAACTTGGATATATGACTATGCATAGTTAAGTACAGTTGTAATCTAAATTTTAATTTTATATATTCTTTTTAAGAGAAAGAGATAGATATATATTATTTGGTGTGTGGCTTAGTAGGAAATTAGTCATCATTGGTGATTTATCACATTTGCAGCATTTTATTTGAAACATCTTAGGGTTTTGATTGAGTTAAATTTTTATTGGTCTCCTATTTTAAAAGCCATGTTAGAAAGGAAAAAGAAAAAAAACTAAAAATACTACAAAATATTCACAATAAATGTGATTATGACTGTAATTGATGAATTTCAACAACTTAATTTATTTGTGTTTGAATTACTTTTTTATGTGATTGATGATATGTCAGTTAAATCTATAATAAAATTTGTGGTATTTTTAGCATCACTCTTAAAAAAAAAAAGTACCAATTATTTAAAAAATGTTATATTTTTATAAAATTTTGGACTTTTTACTAAAGGAGATGGGGCCTTTTTTTAGTAGGGAAAATTTTTATTTGTTGTGGGTCCTTAGGCCTAGGCCTAAGTTGCCTAGGCCTTGAGCCGGCACTGCATACAGAATAGTTTTCCAAAAAAAAAATGCCATGCAGACCGCGAGGAACATTTGACGTGTATTCTATGCCAATATGCAATAAGATTCACGTTTCTTATATGATACATATATGATACATTGATACATCTCCAACAAACAAAACGAGTCGAAGAACCTACTTTATGCCCATGCGCAAGGTTGGCATGACAACCATTTTAGCCATTTATTAGTCATACTATCTAATTGCAACGTTACCAATCATCCAATTCTTCAAGTTACCACCCAATTTATATATATATATATATATATTTTAGAGAGTTTCAACTTATGGTGTCTATTCTTTATCATCAAACCAAGACACCAATCGGTATTTGATGTAAGCGGAGGTTGAACTCCAAATCTCTTTTTCAACCATTAGATCCACCAATAAAAACTTGCCACATGTTCACCTAATTAATTAAATATTATCATTAATTAATAATAATAGTATTAATAAGTCAATAATGGTAATACTTAATTAATTAGGTGAATATATAGCAAATAGTGAAGTAAGAAAAGTAGAACAAAAGACTTGAACTCTTATTTTACTAAAGCCAAATCCAAAATTGTAAAGATGGATTTATAAATTAGGCCGTGAGAGATTCATCATGTTGGGCTTTGGTATTATTAAAAAAACCATTTGATTAAATTTTGTTTAAGATGATAATAGAGCAACAAGTCCCAACCCTTTTGCCTACCTTCTATACAATGAATGAAGCACCCAATTATTGTTTTCTTCAAGGTTCCTCGACCTCGTCCTCGACCTCGAGTGTATCGACTTAAGCTGAATGGGCGGGGGGCCATGCAAGCTGAGCCACACCAATCGGACCATTCGAGGAGGTTGCTTAACGTGACCATTGAACTTGGACTTGACAAATTGGCATGGTAGTATGGTACACCTACTTCATGTGAATTTGTGGACAGAACATGTCACAATATTCGGGTTTTCAAATTCAACACCATAGAATAAAAGTCCCAGACTGACAAGGTTAAAAAGACTTAATTACATTGACTGATAAAAAGTGCGAAGAGTGCGTGAGTAAGACTTGGCCTGTCCAAGAAAAACCTTCCCTAGATCAGCACTCACACCAGGAGAGACGTGGCTTCTCCGTGAACCTTCCAATGTCCTATTGATACACATCACTATTCTTATGGAGCACACCGAGCAGCTTGAGGGTCAAGACTAGCACATATGGTTTGAATTGATCAAATACAAACGCTACTCTCAAAGACTCACTCTCCCTTGTATTCACGTTTACCTTTCACTACTCTTCAAGAGCACATTTATATGAACAAAGTTTAGTTACAACCTTACTTAATAAAATAAATATTACTATATATTTTGAAAATTCAACTGTTGAATTACATGTTTTTTACGTTTTTAATACACATGTCAAATTTTATGTCAATCAGATACTATTTACTATATAATTTATAAATTTATATTTTATGCATAATTTTAAACTACAAAAAACTTGCAATTTAAACAATTTATTAATGACATAACAATTGGTTTTTAATTTTCTAGAAATTTTGCAAACATGGAAGATATAAGAAGAAGATATAATCCAATTGTGGATTTGTCAAAATTCACCTCCTATCAAAAGATATTGAGTAAAGTTGTAGTCTTAAACTACAACCAATTTTGTAGCTAAACTTTATCACATTTATATATCATTAAAATTCAAAATCATGAAGAATTATGTATTAATATCTTTAACGATCTCTTAGATATATTTATTTGATATTTTCTTGAGGTTGAGAATTGATGACCATATCTACTCTGCTCTCTATAATTTACTTCAAGATTTGAGGGATGTGGTTTAGGTTGCAAAGGATCAAACTTTGTGATGGATGAGAAGGCCTAGTTAATGAACTTTTAACAATAAAATTTTCATTTTTTTTTCCTTTACTTGAATGGATTTGGATCCAACTTTGTGAGAAAGAAGTTAAAAAGGTAAAATGTAAAAAATTAAAAGATTAAAAAAGATTCTAATACAAGGCTAATATTAAGAAGTCAATTTTTAAACTTTCAATTTCAGTCTTTAAAAGACAATTAAACAGTCAAATAGTCTTAACTCTTAACTATTTGAAGCAATTTACACGGTTCAATGAATTGGCTCCAGCTTTACTTTTTATATTTTTTAAGTACAGCTTGAATATTTTATGTGAATTAGCCCATGGACTCGAAATTTTACTGTATTTCTTTTGGCATATGTCATAGTCGTTATCTCTGAATGACCTTCCCTATAAAGAATGAAAATCCAACGATAGATACAGAAAGAAATAGGTATCTACCAAATTTTAATTAATTTCTTGCAGGTTTGATACGCAAAGTAGGAATTCCAGCCCAAATTGATGAGGATCTTAATACCTTTGTTGCTGGCGTATTGAATAGGACTTGCTTTTGATTATGTCAGCCATCTTTTGGTTATGTTACTACGGCGTTTATTCTTTTGGCTTCTACCAGATCCTAATTGTTAATTATAAATTTCAATAATTGAAATACTCTTATAGATATATGTCAGAACAAAATTTCATTTATAACTTGTATTTGTGATCCAAAAGGACCAGAATGATGTTAGGTGTTGGTTAAAAAAAAAACTACAAAAGACTCAACAATACGTTATAGAAAGCCGCATCTATTTTTTTGGGTTACATAATGGAGGGGATTAAGAAAGATTGGGGGGGTGGGGGTGGTGGTGTGGTGGCAAGGGGGGTTTAGAAGTTGAATTCCATATTATCCCAAGTTTTGGGGCTGTTGAATTAATGGATTATAGGACCAAAATGAACTTTTCCAATTGGACTAGTTGAAGTGGCTGCCTGTTCTGAAAACACTGAATTGGGATAACAAGCTCTTTGGAGAACATCATACTTTGCAATGTCAAAATTGTTGATTTTCATAAGGCGCTTCTGCTTTGATTGGAACCGGCTTCGATAGAAGCCTTCAAAAGAAGGCTCTCTGGAGGTCCTGAGGAAGAATGTATATCCAGCCATGCAGTACATTGAAGTAAGGTAGAAGCAAATTGGCTCCATAACATCCCATGATAGCTCCCAAAATGTTAGCCTCATGAACCCTGCTGTTTGCAACACCAGGAAACCCAGTCCACCCCAGAGTTCCCGGCGAACCAAGATGTCAGCCTTTTTGTTGATTTCAGCCTTCTGCTTTTCCATCTCTTCCAGCTCCTTTAGTCTTGGGTCATTTGGATTGCCTCCAGGCATAGGAATAAGAGTTTGGAGGACTTTGGCAACCTGTAATCAAAGAATTTTGAAACGTTTGGGTAAAACATGGCTCAACCATGTTACTAGATGAAACTTGGGCTTTTGTAGTCCACCATTTGATAAATTCATATAGAAAAAAACAGGGAAAACAAGAAAGACTGAAACATAAACCATTTAAAGCTCAAAATAAAAACCAAGAAGCATCTAAAAATTGATATTTTTGGTGTGTCAGAAAAACTAGCTACATTAAAAATTTGGGATGTCTAGTTCTTGTGTTGGACTTGCGGACTTGGGGGCTTTGGAATTAATTTAAAAGAAACTAAAAAAAAAAAAAAAAAAAGAAATTAAGAAAGAAAGTATGAAAATCTGGTTCTAAGCCAATGAAAAATTCATGTCAGTGTAAAAACGGTAAGACACAAAAAGCTCCACAATGTCTTAAAACTGGTTCTAGGTAATGACCCGAAACAATTAAAAACTCTATTCAACAATGAAAAATTCATGCCAGTGTAGAAAAAGGTAATACAAAAGAAGCACTTGGCCTTTACTGGTTCTAGGCAATGACCTGAAACAATCAACCTCTATTCACTCTAGCAACTACATTATTTACCTACATCAGTCCCAACCTCCATAAAATTAAAACCTAGCAAACATCCCCACCTTTTTCTTCCCCTCTCTCCCAACCCACCCAAAAAAGAGACAAAAGAAAGAAACTCACACACACGAATATTTTATTAACCAACCCCAATGGCTGGTGGTGACTACTGTACCCTAAAAACCTAGCTTTATCCTTTCATTCCTTCCTCTTCCTTCTTTTCTGTCTCTATCCCTTTTTTTACATAATTTTTCAACCCCTAAATTAAAATCTATTCCTTCCTCTTCCTTCTTTTCTGTCTCTATCTCTTTTTTTTTTTACATGATTTTTCAACCCCTAAATTAAAATCTCTGCCAAAAAAATCTCAGTATCTCTTTGTAATTCTCTCCTTTTCCCTCTCCAAAATTCACCAACTCAGATAAATTACAGTATCTAAATTAATTCGGATGAAACTTGTGTTCAGTGCATTTTTGTACTAAACAAAATACAAGGTGGACGTGTTCAAAATTGGACATATGTCGGAATAGTATGTATCCTGCAAAAATGGACTGAGCACAAAATTCACCCAACTTATCTCACATTTTCCCATGCTATATAAGTAATATATATATTGGTTTATCTATTAATTTATTTGTTAGTTAAATTGGGAGAGGGTAGGTCATGGGTTTATCCCATAACCGGTAGTGAAAATCTGGTTCTGGTGAGTCACACTGTGGAGAAACAGAAGGGCTTATATGGTCCTTCAACATCAACACCCCATCATAAACGTGGAACCCTTTACACGTTTTAGATCTGGCGTAACGTGTGTTACAAGATAGTTTCAATTTCCTGTCGCAAAGAAAACACACAGACAATAATCATAAAAACTATATCAGTCCTCGGCTTTCCAAAAAATTTATAAATTAAAAAAACAACATTAAAAAAAAAAATTCTCCTACCCCTTTCAGAACCATCATTATTATAGAATTTCCTCTGTAATAAGACAGTAAAAAATAAAAATAAAAAATAACAAAGCAAGCGAACAAATTCAAATTAATTAATTAATAAATAGAGATTTGTTTTTTTTTTTCTATAATTTAAAAAAAAAAAATTACCTGCTCAGGCCTGAGTAACACGTTGTTTCCCAAGACGATAACGGTTCCGGACTCATCAAGCATCTTTGCGAGCCCAAGACCCTGATCCGGATCCGAACACCCTTCACTGCAGACCCGAACAAAGTCCGGATAAGAAATCCAACTTTGCTGGATCTCTCTCAGCCTCGTTTTCACCGCTTCCAACTGCGCCACCCTCAGTAACTTCCTCGCATGGTCCACCGTCACCTCCGGCCTCTCCACCGGAACATTAGCCGGCGGCGGACTCAGACCATCCAGTCGGATCCTGTCCCGGGCAATGCCCATGCATTTCAGCTTCTCCAGCAGGTTCTCCCCGATCGGTAGTGGCTGGAGCTCCGGCTGAAAAGCAGCACCCTTGTGAAGAAACCTCCGGAAAATGCCTTTATCTCCGGGATCCAAACCAATGGCGGGCTTGTCCGGATCGGGTGGGACCCGGGTCCGGATCGAAGAGGAAGAAACCCGGCAATTCGCGACGGTCTGATTTGAGACCTTCGTTATATTGAAAAGACGCTGAGCCAGCGTCTTTCTAAACGCCATTGATACAAAACACAGAGACACCGAGAGAATTCTAGTTTAGGACAATCGAGAAAAAGCCTTTTAATTTAGGTTTTGTTTTTATGAATGGGTTTGGCTTTGGTTCCTTAAATAGGTGTCCTGTCTTCGAAGTCCCACAGGGATGGAGTTTATTGATGACATGGTGATGACTGACGAGGATAAACCAAAAAATTATTTCTGAAAATATCGCGATATTTTGAACGTGCCGTTTGGAACGGCTATAGTGGGGAAATGGTTGGTTTTTTGAGGCATAGCAATATGGCATATTCGTTTTCTTGGCCTTAAAAGCTAAGTGTAATATTCTCATGGATGTGGTCGTATGATGACCGGATTCATTATCTCGTATCACGAGACAACGAGTCGGACTGGCCACCGTACACGTGGTTGGATGAGGTTTAAAGACTCGTTCAGTCACCACCGTCTGATCATCGTATGAATAATAATCTGGGGTTGGTGTTGTGGATGTTGACTAGTTTTTTGTGAAATCTGTGATGTGCGGTGATTGTGCATAACACGTGTGATGATGAGTGCTTGTAGTACGTTGTAAAAAAAGTGCGAGAAAAGAGGGCTTTGGCAGCTAAGAAAGAAAGAAGTGGTGGAGGTTAGATTATTAATGATGAGTTAATTACAAAGGTCTTGCGTTCACGCAAACGCGTCGCCACATATGCTCTGTCACTCTCTATACACATCTGAAAAAAAGGTCTGTTTCGCTTTTTTACGAATAACACTCCCACGAAATTAGCTCAATTGCTAAATACTAGCCAGAAAATATTTCTAACCAATTTTGAACCTAGCTTTTCTTTCACCCAACAAAAGTAAAAACTAGTTTTGCACGTGACAGTTTGAGCGAGGACTAATTTGTAGTTTTATTATTTTATAATCTCAAATTCTGGCATATTATTGTTCAAAGGTAAGTTTGTTATTATCTGTATATAGTAACTATGATGATAACTTTCACCTCAGTTCATTTGAGATAAGGTTAAGCCTAGCAGTTTTTCCTAATTAACTTCAAAATACGTCCATATTAGTTAATGTAAAATTGTGTAAGCTGTAATTACCGTGCAAATATACACATTTATTGTTTATATTCAATTCTATTTAAATGATTTAGGAGAACAATAATTGATAAATGACTAATATTTTAATAAAAGGTAGTTTAAAATAAATAATTTGATATGAGTGCTCTGGGGATAAGAACCCAAATTTGTATATTGGGTCTTAGGCCTTATCTGAGAACGTGGATATATCCAAGGGGGAGTAAATGATTGGGAGATGCCCCAAAGTTGAGAATCACGCAAGTAAAGAATGGAGGAATATAGTTCGAGGAGTAACTCCTTATCGGATACGATAAATATCGGTCAAGCATGCATTTGGATAATTTAGGTGACCTTCCAAGGAGTTCCAACAATCAGGATGAACCTCAAGCCTGACAAAGGTGATAAGAACACAGAAACATCTAAAAGAAAAGCTGCTACCACCACATTAAATGCGCTGCAGCAATTTTTCTGCCCGCATTTATGTGGAGAAGACCCCTGAACAGTGCAGTCTCCGCTACCACCATTCACAGAGAGCCAAAAAAGATGTTTGATAGGACATGCACTCGAGTGAAGGTTTAGATGATTAATAAGTGTACGATCAGGATGGCCTGAAAAGAACTACATAAAGTAAAAGATCTCCCATAAGAGAGGGGATAGAAAAAAGAAGAGAGAAAATGAGAGAAAATGAATTACTGTAGCACTAAGAACTGTATTAACCTTTAGAACTATTGGATTAATTCATAATCTATCTCCTCGAACAATCATTTTATTGAGGTTTACGTGTGTTTCATACTTGTTCATCTTTGAAATCCTTATTAACCGTTGTCCAATCCACCAAAAGCCTAGCTCTTTCACCCACTCTTTACAAATTCACTGTACTTGGCTCATTGAGCTCATATCCCATACCTTTTGGGCTTGAACTACAAATCGTGACCCTACAATTAGCACCGTCTGTGGGGAGAGCTGGAGCAATAGTGAAAGCAACGGTTAACGATGGCAGAACCGGGTCCACAACTAGCAGAATCAGGGGCGTCCCAACATGGCAATCATTTTCTCAACCTTGAACGGAAAGGTGATCGTGAAGGAAGTGTGCACACCACACACACTGACCAAAGTCAGCCTCGAGGTGGAAATCATATTTCCCATGCAGAGAACAACAAGAACATGCAATTGGAAATTGATCAATTAAAAAGGGAGTTACGCCATGCAAAGAGGAATTGGGCTTCTTCGAACTCTGACTATTATTTGGATGACAAACAGGACGTTAATTACAGGCGGAAGTCTCGAACCCCACCCAATGAATCCCTTTCCTACGAAGAAGAACATCATCGTGAGTGGCGGTTTCGAAGCCCGTCACGTAGAGGCGTAGGAAATAACGCTATGAGCAAGGCCCTGAACCAAATCTCCAGGTCGCCTATCACGCGTAAGATTGAAGAGGCAAGACTTTCTCGTCGTTTTCATCATCCAACGTTCACTATCTATAATGGTCGAATAAACCCTGTGGAGCATGTGAGCCATTTCAACCAGAGGATGGCTGTCCATTTCAAGGATGAAGCTTTGATGTGTAAGGTGTTTCTCTCTAGTCTAGGATCAGTCGCAATGAGGTAGTTTAACAGCCAGAGACTAGATTCTATAAGTTCCTTCAAGGAGCTCACTCAGGCATTTGGTTCCTGTTTTGTCACATGTCGCAGAGTTCCTCGACTGTTGACTTCCCTACTATCTTTGAGCATGCAAGGGGGTGAGACTCTGAAAACATATTCAGATAAGTACTGAGAGATGTTTAACAAGATAGATGACAATTTTGATGAAGTGGCCATCAGTACTTTTAAGCTCGGCCTCCCCGCCGACCACAGTTTGAGGAAATCTCTGACTAGCAAACCTGTCACCAGTGTGTGTCAATTGATGGACAGGATTGATAAGTATAAAAGGGTTGAAGAGGATCAGCAGCAAAGGAAGGAGAAGGATAAGGTTATCCCTCAGGAAATCTCTCAGGAGAGGAGGGACTTCAAGTCGGATCGGTACAGTAACAATAGGCCATGGGAAGATTTTATTGGACAATCAGGGTCGGTGAATTTTCAAGCAGTCAACGTTGTGTTCCGAGAGCCAGTGCATCAAGTTTTGGAAAAGATTAAGAATGAGCCATTCTTCAAACGACCAAATAAAATGATGAGAAACCCTGAAAGATGCAACCATAACCTCTATTGCCAATACCATCAGGATATGGATATACCACAGAGGATTATAGAAAACTGTGGGACCACTTGAACCAGCTTGTCACGAAGGCAAGTTAAAACAACTCTTGCATCACTCAAGTGGTCAGGGGAGCTAGGCAAACTCAAAATCTCAGAAAGATGATTTTTCAAGACCCCTCTTGGAAATGATAAATGTCATTTTCGCTGTACCAGGAAGAACAGGATCCTACCTGTCTAGGGTAATGTCTGTATCCCGTCTATCTGCAGGAGACACTAATCAAGATTTGAAAAGTGCTAGAATGGAAATTTCTCCAGTCTTGGGCTTTTCAGATGAAGATAAAATCGGAATCATCCAACCCCACGACGATGCTTCGGTAATCACCCTTATAATTGGAGGGTATGATGTGAAGAGAATGATAGTGTACTAAGGCAGTAAGGCTGAGATAATGTACCCCGACCTGTATAAGGGCCTGAACTTAAAATCCAAGGATTTAACGCCCTACAATTCCCCCTAGTAAGTTTCGACGGGAAGGTCGTTGCCCCAAGGGGTCAAATCTAACTACCTGTGCAAACTGGTTCGAAATTGGTAGAGGTAGATTTTATTGTTGTAGACGTATATTCACCATATACAGCAATCGTGGCCAAACCCTGGCTTCATACACTAGAAGTTGTTTCTTCTACTCTCCACCAGAAGGTTAAATGTTTGTCTGAAGGCCAGGTTAAAGAGATCTTGGGATATCAATCTGTGGCCAGACAATGCTTGGTGGCTACCGTCCAACATAAGCTCGAAGCTAAGTCCTCGGCCCAAGCTAGAGAGAATTTATAGCAGTTGAAATCTCCGACGTGGCCTATAGATGATTTAGTCGAGGGGGCGAAATGCAAAGATTTGGTTAAGGTAGTTATTGGTGATGATCCTAAGAAGTTCTTTTAGGTTGGGTCTCAATTACCCATTCAAGAAAGAGAGATGTTATTAGAATTTCTTAAGAAAAATGTAGATGTGTTTGCCTGGAATACTTATGAAGCCCCAAGAGTGGATCCAGAATTCATCTGTCATCACCTGAATGCCAACCCATTGGTCACCCCTAAGAAATAGCCTCCTCGGCGCCTATCCAAGGAGCACGCTGATGTAGTACGAGAAGAAGTAACAAAGCTTATGCAAGCTGGAGCTATTAAGGAAGTTTTTTTATCCTGAATGGTTAGCGGATACTGTGGTGGTGAAAAAGAAGAGTGGGAAGTGGTAAGTGTGCATAGACTTCACAGACTTGAATAAGGCTTGCCTTAAAGATCCATTCCCTATGCCTAAAATTGACCAACTAGTGGATGCAACTGTAGGCCATCCACAGATGAGCTTCTTGGACCCCTTTCAAGGTTATCACCAAATACCTTTTGATGATGAACAGAATCAAACAAGCTAAAAAACTCAGTTTCGATGGGCTGAAAGCGGTAGCGAAGGCCTGAAAAACGAACACGTTGTTAGAGGAGACCGGGGTGGACCGGCCTAATACCCTCTGATGGCTAAGTTAGTATCTTTTCTCCAATGGAGTTCTAACTGTATTCAGAGTAAAAATTTCAGTCTCTCATACCTTTGCATGGTTCAGACCGGCCTTTATATAGAGAACTTTGGGGCGGTTATTGGCTCAATAACTTCCCCCAGATTTGTGAAATCCGAACACAACTTCCTCAACGGCTATAGAAATTATAATCGCTACTGGAAGTTACATACTTGGGAGGAATTGGTGGCGATGAATACGGGTTGATTAACCGCTCTAGAATTTGCTAAGTGTTGTGTGGTCGTCCATGTGCAATGCCCATGGACGACTCTTTGTCCGACTGTTGGGGTCGTCCATGCACTTTGCACATGGACGACTCTTTCAATTTGATTCTTTGAGGTTTATTCCATCGATCCATACTCAGGGACGAGATGTCTGGACGAATCAAAGATGTTCTGGCCGTTTGGCTAACTGGTGCTTATGGACGACTCTTCTGGACGAACCATAGAGGTAATTTTTGCTACCCCATCAGTTGCCCCCTTGTCCAAGGTGTCGTCCAAGGACATTATAGGGATTTAATCCCCTTTATGTAGCCACGTGTTGCGATTTAATTCATTGAGCAGTTAAGTCGATTACATTTTTCCATGCGATTGCCACGTGTCATCTTCTCAGTGGATGGTGTCGCTTCACTGACCCTACTCCTGGGCCCTATAAATAGGCACATTCTCTTTCTTGCCCTTTACCTTTCTCATAGACTCCCTTCTGTTATCTCGTCCAAGATTCTCGTCTAGCTTTCGTCCTAGTTCAGGTATTTCCTCTTCCTTTTAGGTTTTCGTCTTGATCTTTATTTTAGTTATGTCTTCGCCTAGTAGTACAGAGAGAGAAATAGACGAGTATCAGGACGTCTCGTCTGGGAGTTTTGAGAGTGGTGAGGGTAGCACTAGCTATAGTAGTAGTTCTTCGAACGAGCATTATTCGTCTGGGGTTCCTGGCATTTCCTTAGAAGAATTTCAGGAAATGCAACGTAGGACGGCCTTTGGAGCTGGGGCTAGCTCGTCCAGAGTGTCACCTAGCTCTTCTCAGGACGAGGAGGAGAAAGAGGAGAATGTAATATACAGTTGTGCACCCGAAGTAGCGTCCACCTTAGACGCCCCTAAGTTAAAAGTTTTAGTAAATAGATACTAAATCCCTAGGGAGTTTGAACCTCGTCTACCCAAGGAAGGAGAGTGGTGTTGTTCTCCTTCCTCTGGCTTGGGAGTATAAACATCTTACCTCTTAGCTGGCCTTAGGTTTCCCTTAAAGTCATTTTGTAGAGGGTTTCTTCATAGGTTAGGCATTAGTCCTAACCAGCTTAACCCCAATGGTTGGAGGACGATAGTTGTCATGCAAGTGTTATGGCGTGAGGCACTGGAAGGGGAATGTCCTGTAACAGTGGACGAGTTCCTCTACTATTATAAGCCCTCAGAAATAAAGAAGTCAGCTGGTTTTTATCAGTTCTCATTCAGAGGATCTCATTATAGCTTGATAAAGGGTCGTAGCTCGTCTGACAGCCTTTGGAAAAAAGAGTTTTTTATTATTTCTGGAAATTAGGCTGGGGACCCAATTGATGTTGGTCATGCCCCCTTCCCTCCTTTTACCAGCCCCATAGGTCGCCTTCGTCCTGAGGGTATGTTTCCTTTCTACATTATTTCTTTTATATCCTTACATTTTTCCAACTCTCAATCGTCTAACCACCTTGCTTTTTACTGGTGCAGCTGTTATTCGTCCACGTTTAGATAGGTTATACTTGGATCGAATTGACCAAGTTCGTGCCTTCCCTTGAAGGACTTTTCACGACTTAGTAACTTTCAGTAGTTTGGCTACGTGGGGGCTTGGTCCAGAACCAACTGCTGAGAACTTAGGCCACGAGGAAATTACCCGCAGAAGTAAGTATCGTCCATCTCTACCTTCTTTCCTCCCTTCTTTTTTTTTTTAACTGATTTCCTTTGTTGTAGGAATAATTACAATAAGAGAAAATAAGGAAAAAACAGTAACCAATGGGGACGAGGATGATCTCGTGCCTCCTGTCGTCCAGAAGACTGCCGTCCAGGCTGGGAAGAGAAAGTCTAAGAAGATTTCAAGTGTTGTGAACCTAGACGACCTTCCTAGTCGTCGAGGCTCCAAAAAACAGAAGACCACTCAGACTTCTCTTCCCAAGGTCCCCAAATTTACTCCTCCAACGGTGAATCTAGATGACCCTCCTACCATCGTGGAGCCCGTCCAGATAGTTCATCCTGTTCAAGCTGATCCTACTCCCCCTCCATCTAAGACTGCTTGCAAGCCTCATCCGTCAGAGCCATCTGATCGTCCCTCTAACTTGGTGCTGGACGAGGGCTATGCATGGAGAACGTTCAAAGGAATCGTCACTGACAATGAGGTTAACGAATGTTACAATATGTCAGTGAAGGAATTTGAACGTTCTGGAATCCATGACCTCTTCAAGGTAGGACCTTTACTCGTCCTTGTGTGCTTTTAATAAGTTTTTTTTTATTTATTTTTTTTATAGAATCTCTAACTTTCCTTCGTCCATGCACAGGCTATGTTAAAGTTTTATACAGTGACGTGCCAGGCCAAAGAACTTGCTGAGGAGGCCAAGACGGCAAAAGAGAAACCCAAGGAGCTGAGTAATGAAGTTCTTTTGAAGAAGAGGGAAGTGATCAGGTTGTCTGAGGATCTCAACCTCTTGCAAGGAATAGAGACGAAACTAAAGGACAAGGTTGAGGAACTTAAAGCAGATGCTATTAAAAAAGATACTTGCATCGCTTACTTGGAGGGACAAGTTTCGGAGTTTACTTCGTCCTTGGAGAAAGCTCGTGAGGAAGCCATATCAGCCTTCAAGAAGTTTGACGAATACAAGAATCGTCTAGACAGCCATTATGCTACTGGGTATGAGGACTTCCGTGCTAATGCCAAGGACGCATTCCCTGACTTGAACTTCGATGTATTTAAGATCCCTCTTGCCACAGAGAGTTCCTTACTTGTGACGAGCTCTGAGGACGTCAATGTAGAGGACGATGCCAACAACGAGGTAACCCAGGACGATCCGAAGACAACCCTAGCAAAATGACCTCAGCTTTTAGAAAGTTTTTTATGTTTTTGTTTGGAAGTGCCCTAGTGTTTTGGGTTTTTACTTAATTTTTTTTATTTAAATTTATCCAAGTACAATTATGTCGTCCAAGTTTTATGGACGAGCTTTTATTAACAATTACACATTACTTTCAAGGGTTTTTGGACTGTGGTGGTCTACCCTTAGATTTCATGAATGAATGATTTTCATTTCTTTGTTTCTATCATTTTTGAATGTGTTTTAGGGATTTATAATAGTATTGTCCATGCTGGGCTTATGGACGAAGTTCTATCCTCACAAAGCTGGAGTGAAAATGAACCCTTAAAATACAACTTTAACTCGTCTATGAATATCGTCTTTTGGCTAGCTCAATCATTTATTCAAACTAGAGGCGATCATTTATTTGTCCTTGACGATAGTATTTTCAACGAATTCTCGTCCATGCGACAGATTATTTAGCCGCTTAAGCTCGTCTATGGACTGTGTTTCTTCACACTTAGTATTCGTCCATGGTTTGGACGATGATATCCCAATCTCTTATCTCGTCTTGAACTTGGACGGATATAACTGGGATTTTATCTCGTCTTAAGCTTAGACAAAGATACCATAGATTTTATCCTATCCTGA
Source organism: Quercus suber (assembly GCF_002906115.3). Classification (NCBI taxonomy): domain Eukaryota; kingdom Viridiplantae; phylum Streptophyta; class Magnoliopsida; order Fagales; family Fagaceae; genus Quercus; species Quercus suber. The sequence goes on along the minus strand of NW_027069491.1, from coordinate 971,620 downwards.
GTTTGGATGGATCTACCTTGGGTTTTATTTTTCTTATTTTATCCTTATTTGAAGGAAAGCATATAGACGTTACATTCTTGCGTCCAATGATTTTATTCGTCTTTGGACTTTTGCCTTCCGTGGATTTGTCTTTGGGCTTTCGCCTTCTGTGGATTAGCTTGAATCATAGAAAATTAAGGATTCCCATACAATCATAAACATACTCAGAAATACGTCATATATATATATATATATTTGGAAATCCATACTCTATGATCATTCGTCCACAATATTAGCACATGCTGAAGAGCTAGTGCTTTTTGGGAAACTAAGAATATTTAAACATAACTTCGTCCATGAGCAACACAAAATACATACACACTTAAAACGCAATAGTAGTAATAAGCAAATCCAACATAATACCGTTTCTTCAAATCGTCCATGGTACTCGTCCTGCAGCAACACTAGTCCATGATAACCCTTTATTGATAGTACCTTCTTAAGTGTTCAACATTTCAAGGGTGTTCCAGCTTCCTTCCATCCAGGGCTTCCAAGTAGTAGGATCCTTGCCTCTTGCAGTTGATTACCTTGCAAGGTCCTTCCCAATTTGGTCCCAATTTTTCGTGGGCCGGATTTTTGGTGGCCAAAGAAACCTTCTTCAAGATGAGATCCCCAATGTTGAAGCCCCTAGGTTTCACCATGGCGTCTTGTTGCCTTGCCATAAGGTTTTTGTACCTTGCTGCTCTTTGCTCCGCGTCCATCCTTACCTTGTCTATAAGATCGAGGTTAAGACGAATCTGTTCTTCGTTTTCTTCATCTTGATACTTCATCACCCTGTGGCTGGCCATGTGCACTTCTGCAGGTATGACTACTTCACTGCCATAAGCTAGTTTGAAAGGAGTTTCTCCGGTAGGGGTCCTTGCTGTTGTTCTGTAGGTCCACAAAACACTAGGTAATTCGTCTGGCCATACTCCTTTTGGCCCCTCAAGCCGAGTCTTGATAATTTTTAACAAGGATCGGTTTGCTACTTCTACTTGTCCATTGGCCTGTGGGTAGGAGGGTAAGGAGTAGTGATTCTTGATTCTGAGTTGTTCACAAAATTCTCTGAAGGGTGTGTTATCAAACTGTCGTCCATTTTCAGACACTAACACCCTTGGTACTCCAAATCTGCATACAATGCTCTTCCAAACAAAGTTTTTGACATTTTGCTATTTGATTTTCACTAAGGATTCAGCTTCCACCCATTTAGTGAAATAATCTATCCCCACCACCAAAAACTTCATCTGTCTGGTTCCAGTTGGGAAGGGGCCTATCCAAACCCCACTGTGCAAAAGGCCAAGGGGCCATCATTGGGGTAAGGTATTCTGACGGTTGTCTAGGAATATTACTGAAACGTTGACATTGATCACACACCTTAACATACGCCTTAGCGTCAGCTTGGATGGTTGGCCAATAGTACCCTGCACGGATGACCTTGTGGACGAGTGATTTGACTCCTGAATGGTTACCACACGCTCCTTCATGAACTTCTTTCAGTTCGTAATTCACCTCGTCTAGGGCTAGACACCTCAAGTATGGTTGTGAAAAACCTCTTTTGTACAGCACTTCGTCCATGAGGATGTATCTGGTCGATCTAACTCTAAGCTTTTTGGCTTCGTCCTTCCCTTCTGGAAGCCTTCCATCCTTCAGGTATGATACTATGGGGTCATCCAATTTTTCTAACCTTCTATCTGTAATATTTTTGGGAGGTCTATGCTTGGCATGTATCGTATTTCATCAAACTTGTCCATTGCTTCATTAGCAGAGGCTTCCTTCGCTAGAGTGTCTGCTTCCATGTTCTCTTCCCTAGGGATCTGTACAAAATTAGCTTCCCTGAATTTCTTTATGAGGCGTAACACTTTCTTCAAATATCTCTTCATTCTATCTTCCTTGGCTTCACATGTTCCATTTACATGGCTTATGACCAACTGTGAGTCTCCCAGGACGAGTACTGAGTCTGCTTCTATAGATTTAGCCAACTCCAACCCTTTAAGAAGGACTTCATACTCTACTTCATTGTTAGTTGTCTGGTACTGCAAGCGAACCTTGTACTTCAGTTCATCTCCTTCTGGTGACTGCAGAACAACCCCTATGCCTCCTGCATACAGTGCAGACGATCCATCTACATGGACGACCCATTTTTTATTGCCTTCTATCTCTTCCAAGTCTTCATGGTTCGGAGTGAACTCTGTAATGAAATCTTCCAGGGCTTGAGCTTTGATTGCATTCTTCGGCTGATACCGAATGTCAAACTCACTGAGCTCAACTGCCCATTGGATCAGTCGTCCTGCAACTTCTAGCTTGTTCATTGCCTTCTTAAGTGGATGGTCAGTCATGACATTGATGACATGAACTTGGAAGTAATGCCTTAACTTCCTAGAAGCTGTTATCAGTGCAAACACTAACTTCTCTATCAATGGGTACCTTTCTTCTGCTCCTCTCAATGCTCGGCTGATGTAATACACAGGCTTTTGCACTTTTTCTTCCTCCCTGATCAACGCTAAACTCACGGCATGCGGGGAAACTGCTAAATAGAGATATAGTTCCTCTCCTAGCATGGACGGACTTAACAATGGAGGCGTAGTAAGGTAGTACTTCAGGTCCTGTAAGGCCTTTTCACACTCGTCCGTCCATTCAAATGCCTTCCTGAGAATTCTGAAGAAGGGCAAACACTTGTCTGTGGCTCTCGAAACAAACCTGTTAAGCGCTGCAACTCGTCTAGTGAGGGATTGGACTTCCTTGATGTTCTTCGGTGGCTCCATGTTTAATATGGATTTGATCTTGTCTGGATTTGCCTCAATTCCTTTTTGTGAAACCATGAATCCTAGAAACATTCCTGACGAGACTCCGAATGCACATTTACTTAGGTTCAGTTTCATCTTGTATCGCCTAAGTGTTTCAAAGGTTTCCTGAAGATCGTCCAAGTGGCTTCCCTCGTCTAAACTCTTCACAAGCATGTCATCCACGTATACCTCCACATTCCGTCCGATCTGTGGACGAAACATATGATTCACCAACCTTTGATAAGTTGCCCCTGCATTCTTTAGACCAAAGGGCATCACCTTGTAACAAAACAAACCTTGACTAGTAATAAAAGAGGTCTTCTCTTGGTCAACCTCATCCATCTTTATTTGATTATATCCTGAGAAGGCGTCCATGAAGCTCAGCAACTGATAGTCAGCTGTGGAATCCACCAATTGGTCAATGCGTGGTAAAGGATAACTATCCTTAGGGCAGGCCTTGTTTAAGTCAGTGAAGTTTACACACATCCTCCACTTGCCATTTGCCTTCTTTACCATCACTACATTTGCTAACCAATCCGAGTAATAGACTTCCCGGATGAAATGCGCTGTAGTCAACTTCTGAACCTCTTCCTTGATAGCTTTGTCTCTTTCCGGAGCGAAAACTTTCTTCTTTTGTCGGACAAGCTTAGAAGAGGGGAACACATTCAACCGATGAGTAATTACCCTCGGATCAATACCAGGCATGTCATCATGACTCCACGCAAAAACATCGGTATTCTTTCGCAAAAACTGGACCAAGTCTTCTTTCACTTTCTCTTTCATCCCTGTTCCGATCCTAGTGAATTTCTTAGGATCATTTTCTTGTAATAAAACATCTTCCAATACTTCAGTTGGTTCTGCAACAATTCTTCTTTCTTCTATACTCATAGTGTGCATCTGCTCGTCCTCAGCCAACATGGCTAGATAACACTCTCTGGCTGCCAACTGATCTCCTTGTGCTTGTCCAATCCCACATTCCGTAGGAAATTTAACTGATAGGTGATAGGTGGATGTTACTGCCTTCCAACTATTTAAAGTTGGTTTTCCAATGATGGCATTGTATGAGGATGAACAATCCACCACAAGGAAATTCACTTCCTTAGTTATCTGTTGCGGGTATGGTCCCACCACTACAGGTAATGTAATGGTGCCAACGGGCTGCACTTTCATTCCTCTGAATCCTATCAGTGGTGAGCACGCTGGGCAAAGTTGATCTCGTCCAAGCCTCATCTGCTAGAAGGCGGGGTAATACAATATATCAACCGAGCTTCCACTATCCACCAACACCCTCCTGGTTGTATAACCTGCAATGAGTAGGGTAATAACGATCGCATCGTCATGTGGATGATGAATCCTCTCAGCTTCTTTATCTGTAAAAGAGATTGTTGGCTCATCTGCTTCTTTCATCCTTGGGGGTCGTCCAGAGAGTTGGACGTTCTGCACCGCTTTGAGATATGTCTTCTTCGCCTTGGAAGATTGTCCTGTCGAAGTCCCACTAATGATAACCCTTATTTCTCTGAGTGGGGGTCGTGATGATTCTTCCATCTTCGCTTTCAATTTTTCATCCTTATGATCCCTTCTAACGAAATGCCTCAACTTTCCTTGTCTAATAAGATTCTCAATCTACTGCTTCAAGTCATAACACTCGTCCGTATCATGCCCATGATCTCTATGGAAGCGACAATATTTGTTCTTGTTGCGCTTATTAGGATCTCCTTTCATCTTCTCTGGCCACTTCAAGGAAGGATCATCCTTGATTTGTATGAGCACCTGATCGAGTGGGGCATTTAAGGGTGTGTAATTCTGATTCCTTGCTAATGGGCCTGCCTTCCTAGTATCTCTATCTTGATCCTTTTTATCTTCTGTCCGTCCCTTCTTTGGACGAGGCCCTTGATCAGGGTGACGTGTGGGGTTGACTTCCATTCTCTCAGCTCTCTTCCTCTTCTTAGCTATGATTGCATTTTCGGCGTTCATAAAGTTTTGGGCTGAATGGACGAGTTCAGCCATGGATTGGGGCTCTTTTTCATACAACTTGTGAATGAATATGTCTGAGTTAACCCCATTGTCGAAGGCTGCCAATAGTAGCTTGTCGTCCACCTCGTCTACTGTCAGGACTTCCCTGTTGAAGCGCGTGATGAAGGAACGCAGGCTTTCATTCTTTCCTTGCTCTATGGTTAGCAAACTGGACGAGGAACGTTTGTGTCTCTGCCCCCCAATGAAATTATTAACAAATAATTTACTTAACTCCTCAAAAGAACTTACAGAACTGGGGGGTATTTTGCTGAACCACACTCGCGCTGGCCCCTTAAGTGTGGTAGGGAAGGCTCTGCACATAATCTCGTCCGGAACCCCCTGGAGATGCATTGTAGTTTTGAAAGTGGCGATATGATCGAAAGGATCACGCGCACCATCATACAAATCCAAGGAAGGCATTTTGAACTTTGGAGGCAAGGGATGGCCATTAATGGAAGCTGTGAAAGGGGAATCTGTTCGGTGAACCAAATCCTCTACGGGATTCGTCCTTCTCATGTTCTCCTTCATCTTGTCCATAACCTTCCTCATCTGATCCATCTCTTTCTTCAAGTGTGGCACCCTTCGCGAAGTGGTGCCCCTTAGCTGGTTCTCGGACTCAGCATTTTCCCTTCTATCTTCTTGACTTTGGGCTTGTTCTTCTACATGTCCTTCATGACGCTGCCTCTCTATCTCCCTAGACAACTCTTGATTCTGACGAGTTAACTCCGCAATGGCAGCTGCCATGGACTGTATGTGTTAGATGGAAGGAGGTTGCATGTCAGGTGCTGATTGGCGATCTCGGTTGGGATGGCTAGAAGCATCCCTACTCTCTTAGTGGCTTGGGCTAGTGGTCCTTGATCTAGTCCGAACCATACAGCCTTTTGTCGGAGAAGAATAGACTGTCAAACTTAAAGTTTTCACAGATAATTTCTCTTCCAACAGACGGCACCAACTGATGATGAACATAATCAAACAAGCTGAACAACTCGACTTTGATGGGTTGAAAGTGGTAGCAAAGGCTTGAAAAACGAACACGCTGTCAAAGGAGACCAGGGTGGACCGGCCTAATACCCTCATATGGCTAAGTTAGTATCTTCTCACCAATGGAGTTCTAACTGTATTCAGAGTAAAAATTTCAGTCTCTCATACCTTTGGGTGGTTCAGACCGGCCCTTATATAGAGAACTTTGGGGTGGTTATTGGCTCAATAACTTCCCCTAGATTTGTGGAATCCGAACACAACTTCCTCAACGGCTATAGAAATTATAACCGCTACTGGAAGTTACATACTTGGGAGGAATTGATGGTGATGAATACGGGATGATTAACCGCTCCAGAATTTGCTAAGTGTTGTGTGGTCGTCCATGTGCAATGCCCATGGAAGACTCGTTGTCCGACTGTTGGGGTCGTCCATGCGCTTTGCACATGGACGACTCTTTCAATTTGATTCTCTGAGATTTATTCCATCGATCCATACTCAGGGACGAGATGTCTGGACGAATTAGAGATGTTCTGGCCATTTGGCTAACTGGTGCTCATGGAAGACTCTTCTGGACGAACCATAGATGTAATTTTTGCTACCCCATCACCTTTAGCTCTGGATGATCAGGAGAATGCTGCTTTTGTCACCCCCATTAGGAACTACCACTACAAAGTGATGCCATTTGATTTGAAAAATGCGGGATCCACCTACCAAAGAATGAGGACGAGGATGTTTGAGCCATAGTTGGGTAAGAATATTGAAATCTATATAGATGACATGATGGTGAAAAGTAAGGTAGTTTCTGAGCATATAGGAGACCTGGAAAACATCTTTGAAGTTCTTAGGAAATATAAGTTGCGTCTAAACGCTTTCAAGTACTCATTTGGCATGGGATCAGGCAAATTCTTAGGTTATATGGTAACTCACAGGGGGATTGAGGTCAATCCCGACCAGATAAAGGCTATTAATAGTTTGCAACCATCTCAGAATCCTAAAGAAGTCCAGAAATTGACCGGAATGGCCACTGCTTCGAACCGGTTTATCTCTCGATCAGCAGATAGATGCAGACATTTTTTCTTGTTGATTAACAAATGGAAGGGGTTTGAGTGGACTGAAGAATGTGCCTTAGCTTTCCAGCAGCTTGAAGACTATCTGGCTCAGCCACTAATCATGTCTAGTCCTGAGCCAAATAAGTCCTATTTGCCTACATTGCTATGACCACTTATGCTGTAAGTTTGGTATTGATACGAGTTGATTGTGGTGTATAACGGCCAGTTTATTATGTGAGTAAGTCGCTACATGAGGTCAAGATTCGTTATCTACCACTGGAGAAAGCAATCCTAACAGTAGTGCATGGTACACGGAAGTTGCCCCATTATTTCCAAGCACATACAGTTGTTGTCCTCACCCCGCTTACGCTTAAAACCATATTCCGAAGTGCTGATTGCACAGGGAGGATAACTAAATGGGGTGCGGTTCTAGGGGCTTTCGACATCAAGTACATGCCTTATACCTCCATCAAGGGCCAAGTCCTCGCAGATCTAGTGGCCGAGTTCACTGAACCCCCATTAGAAGAATTGATACCAACACAGAACATGGATGAAAAATCGGTTGGCATGATCTCCCAACAAGGCTCCTCATTTTGAGAGGTGTACGTTGACGGTGCAGCAAATTAAAAAGGTTCCGGAGTGGGGTTAGTGCTACTATCCCCTGTGTGTGTGAATACATACACAAACATATACGAGTGTGTGTATGTATGTATTCATGTATAGACATATACTTATATAGACTTGCTATATACTTTGATAATGTATGTAAATAAATTCATAAAATTATCAAATTATTATTTATATTTTATAATTTATTGATAATATTTATTAAAAAAAAAATTCATTTGGTAGGAAATCTAATTTTTATAAGTTCTTCAATGAAAATCATTATATTTAATTAAAATAATTTATATAATTTTAACTAAATTTAGTTATTAATGTAAGCAGCATATAAATAAGCTTGAGTTTGTTAGAGAGAGAGAGAGAGAGAGAGAGAGAGATTGAGAGAGAGAAACATGTTTAAACATATTATCTAGCTAGTTTGATGATGAGATCAAACTTAAAACCTTTAAAATAAATTTTAGTGAAGAGCTCTAAACTTTTAAGAATTGACTCCATTGAAGTTGATTCAACTAGCTAATTACCGCCTTACACATTATTTTTGGCATCCAAATAATAACATTTGAGTTTATATTGACTTTTGGGGCAATCAACTGCCGTTCTGCATAAATACAGTAGATGATCATCAGCATTGAATAAATTAATTAACTGAATAATTAGCATTTGATTAATCATGCTTTGCACGTGAAATGAATTTAATTAATTAATTAATTGAATAATTAACATCTGATTAATCGGAGCTATGGTCGTACCAGTGGGATGCTATTTGTGCTACAACATTATCAACTTTCTTTTTAGTTATTTAGACATCAATTCAATCTGTGATGTTACCCTTTTATTTTTTTTTGGATTGGTGTGATTATTTTTTTTATTTCTTAGTCATAAAATCAAACATACGTCTTTGACTTAACAGTCATTGATAGATAGATTGTTCACATTGATTTTGTTATTGTGGTGTAGAGTCGTAGACGCGTAAATTATTAAAATCTTGCTCTTGATATCTAGAAGAAAAATATAAGAAATGATAAATGCATCAAATGTTTTCCTCGAGATTTGAAAGAAGTTTGTTTAGTATTCATATAATCATATCTCTACTTATTGTGGATTACTTTATTTAGTATTCCTCATATTTCTATCACATTAGCAAATCATTTACCTTCCTTTTCTTTATTAGAAAAAGGGGCGTAGAAAGTTGAAACGAGTATATGAATATGATATGAGTATTTTTTTTTCATGTATTTAGTCTCTTTGTCTCACACATAGTTAATTTTAGAGAGGAAATCTCTGGAGGTGACTAATAAATAATATATCATATGTTTATAAAGAGTTTAGATTAGGCTAAGGAAAAATCTTGTTTATGTTCACTTATTTTGCAATTAAGATATTCCAAACTCAGGTTTAAACTCTACTATTAAATGAGCCAAATTCAAATGCAATGATGTGTTCATAACTAAAATTGTGAATATGATGCTCGATTTGAGTACATATAATATTATATATTTATATGTATACATATATAAAAATATATTTATATATGTTAAATATTAGCATTGATAAACCATATTGAATATGCTAGTATGGATGCAGAAGTGAAAGCATAAAGTATAGAATACAATAACACACAAGGGTTACGTGGTTCAATTTAACAACTTATATCCATGGAGGAAACCCTAAAAAACTACACTAATAATATATTAGAGTGTAGTACAAATCCTGTATTACAACGAACCATAACATGTGTATATATGGTAGACTAAACCCTAGACTAATAAACTTCTAGTATAAGTATGAGACTTGACTTACACACAAAGTAGAATTAGACTTAAGTCTATGCTAATAGATTAATATATCTCTAACAATATAGACTTGAGATTGGATTGTATAAATTTGTAAATGTTTACATAAAATTAAAATATCATGTTATTATTGGCAATAATGTAAATAGTATATTTTTAATAATACAATATTGGTAAATCCAATTTTAAAAAGTTCAAAAAATATTATAACTAATCAAATCAAACAATATAATTTCAACAATAATTTAGTTATTAATTATTAGAATAGAATTGTGAAGATGATAAAACAAAATTGTTATAGTGTTTACTATATATGGAAAAAAAATATTAACCAAATAGCTAGTGAAGAAACTTGAGCTTATTCAACAAGAAAGTTAAAAAACTTGAATATATAATCTACCTTGATGATGAACTCAAACTTAATTCATGTTTGAAATAAAATTAAAAAAACCTGTAGGGGTCTTGGGCCCCGGATCCCATTATTTGGACATATGATGGACCTAAGGCCCAAGTCGGGGACTAAAAGCGTCTGAGAATGGGTAAATGCAGTTAAAAGGGACCATATTGACAAACGGAAAAGTCAACTTAGATCATAACAACCCGAGGAGTCGTGCCGAGAATAAGAGCCACATCGACTGACTAATGTCGAGGTCCGTAGAAATGGTCTGCTACCCGAAGACACATCACAAAAACACTTAGTTGATACGGATAAGCACCATGGAAGCTCAAGACCTGGAGGGATCCTGAAATATCTAAGGAGAAAGCTGTTACCTCCACATTAAATGCACTACAGCTAACTCCCTGGCCGCATTAATATAGAGATGATGCCTGAATAGTGAAATTCAGCCTTACAACTACTACATGGTGACTTAGGGGAGGGGCTGATAGGACAAGTATCAAAACTAACCCTCTAGCATGCACGTGTAAGGTGGGAATGAAAAGAAATGATGATATAAAAGAAGGAGGCAAAAGGGAGAAAGGATCGAAAGATTGAAGAGAAAAACACTGTAGCATTCAGAAACCAAATTTGTAACCAAATTTGAGAATAATATATAAGAACAGACCTCCTTGGATCTTGCCGAGGACGATTTTTCTTCAATACAAACCCTTTTCATTTCATTCTCTTATCATCTAAACTCATTCTAGTGTTCGTTTGATTAACTAAAACCCAGTTTTCTAACTCATTCTCTATAAATTTATTGTTTTTGGCTCAAGTCCATCCAAGTAGTGGGCTAAGAATTCAAATATGGTCCTCACAAAATCAATTTTTAATTTTTAATATTCGACTGAACCTGACTTATTTATAACCCTAATTAAATTCAACTGTATTGCGATTGGCCAATGAAAAAGTGTGAGGAAGCTCTTTGCAATTTCATAAAGGATATATGAGATTTAATATATATATATATATATATAAAACAATAATAAGAAATAAAAGATATATGCGATTTGGATTTGGGATTTACAACCATATCCTCCCTGGACCCATTGAAACGGCTACATTTTCTAACCACTTTTTCTTTCATTTTTCTTTTTAAATAAATTCAATAATAACAAAAAAGAAGTGGAGATTTGAACCTTATACATTTATATTAAAAACACCCAAAAGTGTCAATTGAGTTATAAAACTCTTAAGTCTTGGCACGTTTACTATCTTTAAGCACCTTAACCCAAGTCATAAGATCTTTATTTAATCTCAACATCTCTAGGATGCATATGTTTTTTTATCAAAATATTACATCTTATATTATTTTATATATATATATATATATATATATATATATATAATCACCATATAGTCAAATGAAGTAATATATTTTCTACCAATAGCAACACCCGTTAATTTTAAACTTCATATATGGATTTCAGTTAACTTAACAAATAAAATCTTTTATCGTCAAATAAGAGATATGGGGTTTAAACTTTACCTGCAACAAAAATAAATTGATGTCCTGACTTGATAATAAAAATTGATTATCATAAGAAAGACGTCATAGGTTTAAATTATATCACATCTATAAAATAAAATAAAATAAAATACATAAGCTACGTACATATTCTATTTTATTCCCAAGACATTGTCATTTGTGTCTTATTTTTATGGTTTGAACTTTGAAGGGTAATTTTATTATATATTTTAATTTCTTTTATGATTTGTTCTAGTCTCATTTGGAAATTACTTTGATTTAGGCCTTTACAGTGCGGTCATTAGTTGCTTGAAAGTTAAAACTTACAAATTAAAGCCACTCAATTTTTTCATTTTTTTGCAAAGACTGAAACAGAGAGTATTTGCTATCTTATGGCATTTAGCCCGATAGCTAAATGCATGCCATGTGTCAAAATTAGCTGAATTAGATCCTAATCAGACCTTAGCGGTTAGCAACAACATGTGAAGTGACTTAATCTGTCTCTAACAACAGGGCTCCTTTTTCTCTTCATTCTCTGCAACATGCCCTATTATTTATCTATAATCTACATGAAATAATGGGATTTTTTTTTTTTTTTTGCTGAATTACATGAAATAATGGGATTGGCTATGGACTTTAAGCCTAAGGCATCAAGCATCCTAACAACTTCTGGAAGTATCACAAGTTGACGTAGAAGCATCCTTATCGTCTCTCTGCAACAAGCTGCTATGAATTTGATGTGATTTCAGCTATAAATTTACTGTTGTTTTTCTTTATAGCTGTGAGATTTCAATCCCCATTATTAATATTCCAAGAACTATTGGGAGTAGAAGTGGGGATCACACCGCGGTGCACTGATTGAATGCATATAGTGTCTTATATAAACCTGATATTGACCTAGTAGGAATATGACTTTCAAGAAAAACGTAAAATATTATGGAGCGTCCTCTATTTATCACAACAACGCATTATTAGATGCTCGTAACCGGATAAGGTATCTTGTGTATGTAAAATATGCATTATCTCTATCAATCATAATATAATAATATATAATATATGTAGAATCTATGTATTGTGAGAGTATGGCACGGATGTATAAAGCTCAACTATTGTGCAGGTGATCTCACATCATGTATGATAAAAAAATTTTGAGAATGATGTATGATAAAATTTAAGTGAGTTGGGAACAACAACCAGCCGACCACACTAATGAAATTTTTTTTTTTTTTTAAGTTTATTAAAAAATTGTTATGTATGAAGTAAAAGTTTTTTATTCATTCCCCGTACACAAAATCCTTATATTCCTTCTAGGCAAATTCACAACTTATATCAATAATTTTCTTACAAAAAAGTGCCATGTTGATAAAATGTGAATGCCAACTGCCATGGCCCGCCTAACATGCGCAACATTATCTTTCGGTCCAATAATGAGAAAAGAAAACACGGGCAGGATTTGTCAGAATGACAATAGTACCCCCTATTGTGGCATTTCTTCCTTTTAAATTGGTGTGTAAGGATTTGAATTTTGAATATTTTCATTAAAAACATTAAAAACACTAAAGAGTTACTAACTAATCGAGTTATAAACATTGACACAGTTTATTATGATTACATCTTAATAAAAATGATGTTACTCTAATTATAACATAATATTTGTGCACACCTAGAACGAGCTTAAAGGGCTGGCTCACTCTTGGGTTCACAATATATTTGTAACGTGGGTTTTGGATTTCCTACTTTGGGTGATTCTAGCCTAGAGACCCAATGATATCTTTCAAACCTTTGTATTGCTTTCCTCTCACTCTTATGACTCTATTGTTCTCAATTCTAAACTTTCTTCAACGCATTTCAACAACCCCTTTCCATTTCCTAGCTTCTCATATTTATAGCCCAAAATTGGTTGGAGGATCATGATTACTCTTGTGGTTAGTGGGAGAGGAGGTCCAATGTTGTCATTGCTAAGTGGGTGTTTAGTTGGGGGTGTCATTGGAATTGGTTCCCACCTTAGAAGGGGGTGTGACGTTCGGCAATGGCACTCCTCAAGATGTCGCTAGGCATCCGAGACATGGCCTTTCTAAGCAATCACACTCGTCAAAAAAGAGATTTGCCGGGCAACCTCCTGCCACAAATCAATGAGCATATATTACAACAATCTGGCCAACGGGTTATGCGCTGAACATGATGTCATAAGGCCCATGTCCATGACCCTATTGGGCCTTAAGCCCAGTTTCTGATAGGGGTGTTAGGACCATGGGCCATGCTGCAGAGCTTGGGTTTAAGGCCCAAATGGCCCATGAGGCTCAGTGCCGTACAATATCCTATTGACAATTGTGAGAAAAAAAATAAAAAATAAATAAATAAATAAAAAATAAAAACTCTAAAAATTCTGTCTCCATCATTGCTAAAGAAATAGAGGCAAATATCAACTCACAAATTAGAGAATCCAACCAAGACTAGAGTACCGAGTACGCAATGCTTTTATTCTTAGATTTTAACCTGCTCTTCTCCGCGAATTGAATAAAAAAAGTGATGCAAAAAAAAAAAAAAAAAGTCAGCCTCCTACATCATTGCCACGTTACCCTATCGGCTAGAAATCGTACTCGCAATGTGATTCTGTACTATTGTTCTACCTTGTTTTAATTCGCCTTTTCTTCATGTCATTGGATAGCATTATATATGCCAGCATATATTCTGAGGTCTCTAGTCTTAAAATGACAAGGGATTGGACTATTCCTCTCAATTTTCAATCCACAACTTTCCATTCCTAGGAGGTATATATCCCTGTTTCAATTCTATCAATGCAGGATTTATGAGCGAAAAGAGTCAAGGCAGAATTTAATTATTTATTAGTCACTTTACATGCTTGACCAACCCTCATATGCGAAGAGGTCCAACCTTACAAATGGTTCCAAGTTCTTTTTCTGATGCCCGAATATAAGGTTAAGCACTTAGATTTATGGTCCTTTGGAATTGAAGGAGAGGAAAGAAGAGTAACCCACTTCTCACGTAAGAGTACTAGGTCCCCCAACTCCATGAACGGTTTCAAATTTTGTTTTCTGGTACCTGAAGGCAGTGGCGGTTCTAGAAATGTTTCTCAAGGTGTTCTTTAAGAAACAAAAATTACACAATCTAATAAAAAAATAAATAAATCTTGCACAAAAAATGAATATTGGGTACATTGTTTTCTTATCAAATATTTGTTCATAATTCTAGCAAAAGAATAAACAATAAACTATAAGTTAATTTGAAATATTAATAAAATTATTAACTGTTGTTGTTTAGTTGTTTCATTATTTTTCTTTACTGACTACTAACAATCTAACACACACTCCACTGTGCACTATCCACAGTTCAACCCACTGCCTAACATAATTTAATTTGTTTGTCTTTAATAATGTATTGGTTAATTAAATTATTAATTATTGTTGTTTAGTTGCTTCATTATTATTTTTTACTGACTGCTAGTAGTCTAGCATACACTCCACTGTGCATTATCCACGACTCAACCCACTGCCTAGTGCCTAACATAATTTAATTTTTTGTCTTTTATAATTTATTGGTCAGTTAGCCTTTACTACCTCTGCATGCCTTTACTACCTCTACCTGTACACTTCCCTAATTCAAATATCCCACCCCACAGCCCCATGGCCCTCATCCACCCCCTACTCAACAGACAAGAGTCACAAGAGCCAATTAACATTCCACAAAATATTAAACATATAAAACATTCACAACACAAAATTCACAATACACAAAACGACAAACTCACAAACCAATAAAGTCAAAATGTCAAATAAAGTTATAAAGTAAAGGCAATTAGACATAGAGAAATAGAGAAACAGAGAGAGAATCTCATTTCAGTTCAAAGAGAAAGAGAGAGAGAGATCTCTGCTCTCACTCTCAGAGCACAGCAAAACCAAAGATGTAAGATGAGATAGACTGATAGAGAAAAAGAGAGAAAAAAAAAGAACTAAAATACCTTGAGGCCTGAGGGGCGGCGCCGCGTCAGCATGTCAAGGCGAGGACTCGAGCTGACGAGGCCAAGCCAAGCAATCTTTGATCCGATCTCCAATCTCACCGTCACTGTTGCTCGAGTTTGAGGCCCGATGTGCTCTGTTGCTCAAGTTTGAGGTGGTCCAGGCAGAGGCGCCGATGTGCTTGGAGCTTGGTCATTGATGAGGTTTTGTTCCTTTAGGTTAGGATTTCTGATTTCAGTTTTGCTTTACCATTTGATGATTTTGATCAATTGGCGGACGCGTATTGGGTTTTGGTTGGGTTTTTTTTTTCTCTTTTGAGAATCTGTTTGGGTTGGCCCGGTTGGATATTTAGTTAATAAAAATTTAACTAAAATTTTTTTGAGAATCCGTTTGGGTTAGTTTTGTTTAGAATTGATGTTGGGCTTTATTTCCTTGGGGTGGGCTTGCTATGTTACTTTTTCTTCTTCTTCTTTTTTTTTTTTTTTTCTTTTCTTTTAGATTTTAGTTCAAAAAAAAAATTTTCGGGCTTTTTCTTTTTGCTTGAAAGTAGAACAAATAATGGAGCAAAATTTAATTTTATTGGCATAAAAAAAACCTGAAGGTGTTCTCAAATTTTTTTTAGATGATAGACAAATAAAAAAATTTAAATTATTTTATATAATTTTTTTTTCAGGTCAGGGTGGCCCTGGGACCACCCTTACCTTAAAGTGGCGCCACCCCTGCCTGAAGGTAGTGTTAGGCTCTCTAACTCTAAAGTCTAACCCCTCTAGTGGGGAAATTGTTAGGTCATCTTAGCAGACATACTAATAATTTCTACACTTATTAGTGACACTAATTGCAGACACCTTCAGCTTATTCATTAAAAAGTTAGAATGGATGGGGGCCATGCACAATGGCCTGTTCTTCTTTTTGTATCAAGCTTTATTGTAGTTATATATTTATATTATATTGTCAATATAATTTTTTGAGTTTGCTTGAAAATGGCAAGTAATTATACGAACAATTATATTATTTAAGTTGCCGCTAAAGTTAGGTAAGAGGCTTCAGCCAAAGCAATCTATTAAATGATGCACTAGCAGAAAAGGGAAAGGGCGAAAAGACATTAATTTGCTGTGTCATTCATGGAAAAGATTATAGAGCTGGCCACTTATTATAATCAAAAGATAACATTATACTACTCTTTGATCATTCCAACAACTTCAACATGACGCTTACAACTTCAATGTGAGTCTGTGACGGTCTTCTTACGAGATACTACTTTTTTTTTTGGATAATTCAATAATTAAGAAAGGAGATTTCAACGAGATCGTTTCCGACACCAATTACTACTTCACTATGTTCTAAGCTCACTATTCACTGTCACAAACAACTGACCCCCAGGGCCCCAACACGCGCGCACACACATATATGGGGAGGAAGGCTAAAGAAGTGCAGTAAATACTGGTGTCTTGTTGCCAACACTCACAATTGGGAGGCATTAGTGGCCAACATCAAGCATTTATCTATAATATTCTATAATATAATATAAAAGTTGGATCAATAGTTAATTAGGCCCACCGGTTAATATTTATAATGTAATTCATATTGAATTTGTTAAGCATTGATGAGCATTGATGATTCAACAGCACTTGCTTAGTCATTGACACATTTCCATCTTTCTTCAGCTCTTGAAACTTTATTAATTAGGTCCAGAAACGTGAGGAGTTCTTTTTTTATATGCATACGTGGACAACGATAGTTTTTGTTTAAGTAACCATAATAAAATTTGTTAGGTAGAAAATTTTAATAATCATCCAAATTGACTTTTGTAATATCAGGTACGAATTTATAAGTCTCCTAATAAAAAGTATTATCTTATAGGGGTTTAGGGGTCAGTTTTAAGCCAAGTACTTAATTTGTAGCTTAACTGGCTAGTATCTCATAATTTTTTCAACAAAAATATTTAAGGTTCAAATCTCTTCTCTCACATTGTAATTAAAATATAAAATTAAAAATTAAAAAGATCAGTTTTAGTGCTTAAGCTAACAGTTTATTCTCTTCCTCCATGAAATAACTCATTTCATTCTTTTCTCATCCGCTGGGCAAACCAGTTAACATTTGGCATAATTAAGCTAAGCACGACTCATCATTTCTAATATAATTTGTATGGCATATAGAATACTTATCTATGGATGGCAAGAGATAAGGTGGAGAGTTAAGGGAAAGACTTTAATTTGCATGGGACAGAACATTAATTAAGAAATTTATCCCAAAAACTGAGTCACCGAATTATGCCCTTGAGCTGGCTTTGATAATTTATACACTTGTGTTGATTTGAAAGAGTCAGAAAAGGCACACTATTTTTCGATTAATAATGTGCATTTTGGATTAGCATTTTGCTGAATGCATATTTATATATTTGTCATTATATTTATATATTTATATTATCAAAGACGGTTTTTTTTTTATGTTAATGAACAGTAATAATAAATTTTGCGCAGCGTAAGCGAGACCGTTGGGCCGGGACTCACTTGGGCTCACAACTTATTTGTATGGTAGGTTTGGATTTCCTACTATGGGTCGTTCTCAGCACAGAGACTCAATGAGATTACTTTTCTCTCCTCAACTGCCTGCATCACCTTCTTCTCCCTCTGCTCTTTATCTATCTCTCCCTCTTTTTCTGTAAATTTTCCAACCCCCATTTCTGCTCCAACTTCTCATATTTATAGCCCAAGGTCAGTGGAGAGATCATGATTACTCTCATGGTTAGTGCAAAAGGAGGTCCAATACCTTCGATTATAAGTGGGTGGTTAGGTGGGAGTGGAATGCAGTAAGGATGACCTTGGAACTTGGTTCCCACTTCCATACTCGGCAAAAGCGTTAACTGAGAGATTGCCGAGTATGCAAGAGATGGGACGCTTGGACGTTTATTCCCCCTTGCTCAGTAAAGGATCGCCGAGCAATGGTTAGGTGGCAAAACTCATGTCCGCAATTTGTGCGAGCTTGGGCCTCGCTCTTGGGTATTAGACAAACTGGATTCGTGGGCCGCATCCCTACATTAGAGTCCTGGGCCCAAGTGGGCAAGGGTACGGGCCGCCGTACATTAGCCTCCCCTTGATTCGTGCCCAGAACTCGGCACGAATCAAGGAATCCAAAAAGGCACTCATTACTCGAGGATCCCAACGAGGGGACGTTTGGGGTGCTTCAAAAACTAATTAATGCTTCCTAAAAAGGTGCGTTGGATTTGGCCGTTCAGTTCAGTTATCATCACCTGATGGTTCGCAAACCAAGGCAGCGAGGGCATCAATAGGCATTGGTACTCGTAAGGTCTGCCCCATTATTGTTAATTGATCTTCATTTTTACTAACTAACTGTTGCTTCGTATCCCTTTGGTCCCTATAAATAATTCATTTCAAACCATTCTTTTACCTTTTGCTTACTTTCTACTCTCTAAGTTCCTTCTCTGCCACGCATTCATCCTTGCATTTATTCCTCAGCCCAGAATTTTCTCCCTCTCCTAGAGCCCAAAGTAAGTTTTCTACCTTTTCCCCTATTTCAATCTTTTCCTTCAGTTTTAGAGTTTAGGATGGGATTCGCTTTTCTTCTAAATACTGAGGCGTCTTTAGCCACTTTTAAACAAGGTTTCGACATCCCTGATGATGTGGAAGTGGTGTACTGTCATGAGAGTGAATTCGCTCTCCATTGAAGGGGAAACACCACCTTTTTTCCTCTAATGGCCATTCTGGAGGGTGGGATCAGATTTCCTGTGGACCCCATTCTACTCAACGCCTTTAGGTATTATGGGCTAAGCCCCGACTAACTTCCACCCAACTTTTATCGGGTAGTTAGTTGTGTCGGCAGGCTGAATCAGATGTTCGACTTGCAACTAGACCATCACGACATAAACCACACGTACAGTTTGTGTGGTAGCAACAAAACCAACTATTATTTAAAAACTAGAGATATGAGGGTACGGCTGATCTCCTGCCTACCTGATTCCAATAGAAATTCTGCCGGGGAGTTTGTTCAGGTGCGCTACAACTAGTATGCCGGTGACTTCCCATGTCCCCTCACAAGACGCGAAGTGGGTCTATACTAATCACTAACTCACTCTAGTTTTATATTTATTGATACATGTAGATACGCATTCCATGTCATAACGATTTCACCTATCATGATATTAATCCACATAATTTCTTCTGTTGCAGACGGTAGAGTGTTCACCCCGGATGTTAGGCTAGTGCATGTACGGGACCTGAACTTTGTGCTTAGGTCTGAAATTTTTGTTCATTCAGATGGGCAGCTCCAAGCGTCTCATCTTATTCTCGAGGTTGATCCAGTGTATACTACTTGGCAAGCTTTCAGTCAGGCTTTATTAGTTGATAGTCCTCTTTTATCTTACATCGACGTCTGGCACGCAAATTTTCTTCCCCCAAAGTTTACAGTAGGTGAGGCCTGTGAACAAGGTCCTCGGTACATTTGCTCCGACGAGCGCCACCCTGTGCAGGACGAGTCAGCCGAGCATGTGTCCCGAGAACGCTGAGAATGGGCTTACAAGTAGATTCAGCAGGAAGTACCCGTCCAACCGGAAGCTCTTGTCAACCCCGAGGCTCCTGCCCTAGATGCTGAAGAAGTAGTAGCTCAATCCTCCTTTCCCCCCAAAGCCAAATACGATTCAAGTGAGGAGATGGTGACCTGAAAAACGATGACGATCAGCCATTTTATCCCTGGAGCTAGGCCCTCCACACTGTAGCAACCACTACAGGGTCGCAGTCAGACTCCTCCTCCCCCGCCTCCTACCCCTAGTCGACAACGGAAAAGACAACGTACAACCGAACAGACTCCTCTTGGCCCGGGTGATGCGCCCTCGAGGACTCCTCCTCGGCCATCAAGTGGCATCGTCATCTATAAGCCCACAGCTCAGACAGGGACGCACATGGTGTCCTCCTCCCGAGCTGCATCTGCGTGGAAGCCTACCTTCGAGTTGGATGGCAAACCCCTTCCTTCGGACGCGTGCCTGCGAGTGTGGGAGAAGGGGGCTGGGGGTTGTGTTGCTCAGGCCCTGGCATGCGGCCTCTTATTGCCCGAGGACATGCACGCCTTTAAGGAGGGAATGGACAAGTCTATGGGGAGGAGGCTACAATGGCACACCATCGCGGTAAGTCTTTCGTTGTTTATTCTGTTTCCCTGGCTTTTCTTTCCTTTTCTTTTCATACTTTCATCATTGTGCATTCAACATCCAATTTTTATGTCTGCCTTTGTTACCTTGTCAGGCTACTCAATTGGCGTGCATACTTGATGGTCGGTTGAGGGATTTGGCCGAGGATGCTGAGTGGGAAAGGGCCCTCAAGGATGTATCTGAGGTGAACGCTACGTGGTGGCTACGAACGCAAAGGAGAAGGCCGCCACAGCCGAAGAAGCTAAGGCAGTCGTGGAGAAGAGGTATTCAAAACTGTAGACCCAGCTGGGGGAGACGGAACTAAAGTTGGCCAAGGCTGAAAGCATGAACACTGCCATAGACTCAGAGTTGTCCGACCTAAGGGCGGCCTTGGAAGCATCTAAGAATAAGTGGTACAATGAAGGGTTTGCTGACATGGAGAACTTAGCCGAACCTGTTATCAGGGACGCCCGAAAGCTTGGCTTTGAGGAGGGATGGCTAACGGCCTTGCAGGTCTTGGGGGTCGCCGCAGACTCCCCTTTGAGAGATCCTGCTCAGATCCTTTTCCCGAGTCCCACTCCTACCGTCCACAACTCTCAACGACCTGTTGATGAAGAAGAGACGACCAATCTGAGGGAGCTAGTGGAGCAAATTGACTCACATGTAGAGTTGGATGAAAACGAAGCCACCAGCAATCCTCATGATGGTGACCAACTCGGCCAGGATTCCCCGCAGCACCCAGTAGGTCAGCAATTGCCCGAGACCGATGATCAAGTACGCCAAGCCGACCGCTTAATGTAGTTGCCGAACAAGACTGCCGTTGTTTTCTTTAGCTTTCCTTTATTTCAGCATTTTCTTCCCCTTTTTTTCCTCAGATAATTTGCCTAGGCCACCGGGTTGTGGTGGTTGAACAATTATTTCTTTCCTGGTCAAAACACTTTCATGGCCACCAAGTTTTAGTGGCGAGACACTGGTTTGTTTGTTTAAAGTTTATTTTGCAGATCGTTTACCTTGATCATTTTCATTTAATGTTTAATGTCATGAGGCTGTATTGTCCTTGGAATACTTTTTAAGGTTTCTTCCTGCTTGGTGATAGGGATCGGACCGAGAAGCAGATTTCTATTAGAGTATTTTTTTTTAAATTTTTTATCTGCTCGGTGATAGGGATCGGACCGAGAAGCAGATTTCTGTTAGAGTATTTTTTTTTTTTTTAATTTTTTAGCTCGGTGATAGGGATCTAACCGAGAAGAAGATTTTTGTGCATAGAATAAGTTTTAAGGTTTCTACCTACTTTGTGATAAGGATCTAACCGAGAAGCAGGTTCTGCCCATAGAATAAGTTTTAAGGTTTCTACCTGCTCGGTGATAGGGATCGAACGAAGAAACATGTTTCTGTCCTTAGAATAGTTTTTAAGGTTTCTACTTGCTTGGTGATAGGGATCTAACCGAGAAGCAGGTTTCTGTCCTTAGGTAATTTTTATGCTAAGGTTTTCACCTGCTCAGTGATATGGATCGAACCGAGAAGCAGGTTTCTGTCCTTAAGTAATTTTTAGGCTAAGGTTTCCACATGCTCAGTGATATAGATCGAATCGATAAGCAGGTTTCTGTCTTTATAATAGTTTTTAAGGTTTCCACCTGCTCGGTGATATGGATTAAATTAAAAAGGAGGTTTCTGTCCTTAAGTAATTTTTATGCTAAGATTTCTACCTGCTCGGTGATATGGATCGAACCGAGAGTCCTTATAATAGTTTTTAAGGTTTCCACCTGCTCGGTGATATGAATCAAATCGAGAAGCAGGTTTCTGTCCTTAAGTAATTTTTATGCTAAGGTTTCCACCTGCTCAGTGATATAGATCGAACCGAGAAGCAGGTTTCTGTCCTTAGGTAATTTTTAGGCTAAGGTTTCCACCTGCTCGGTGATATGGATCGAACCGAGAAGTAGGTTTTTGTCCTTATAATAGTTTTTAAGGTTTCCACCTACTCGGTGATATGAATCGAACCGAGAAGTAGGTTTCTGTCCTTAAGTAATTTTTATGCTAAGGTTTCCACCTGCTCGGTGATATGGATCGAACCGAGAAGCAAGTTTCTGTCCTTAAGTAATTTTTATGCTAAGGTTTCCACCTGCTCAGTGATATGGATCGAACCGAGAAGCAAGTTTCTGTCCTTATAATAGTTTTTAAGGTTTCCACCTGCTCAGTGATATGAATCGAACCGAGAAGCAGGTTTCTGTCCTTATAATAGTTTCTAAGGTTTCCACCTGCTCAGTGATATGAATCAAACTGAGAAGCAGGATTCTATCCTTAAGTAATTTTTAGGCTAAGGTTTCCACCTGCTCGATAATATGGATCAAACCGAGAAGCAGGTTTCTGTCCTTATTAAGAGTCGTAGCTTAAGGTTCTTTCGCGTTCGGGAATGGAAGTTGAACAGAGAAGCAACAGCAAAATGGAAAGACCTTGCCCAGATAAACGGCATCACCATCATTAGCGAAACCCGTACAATATTACATTCAACTCATAATTTACAACACTGCCCATTAGTGATAGAATCTCTTAAGGTTATGGACATTCCACGGCCTGGGCAGCGACCTCTCGTCCAGATCCTCCAAGTAGTACGCCTACACGCCAGCGACGACAGTGACCCTGTAAGGCCCTTCCCATGTCTGCGCCAGCTTCCCGGCGTTCGTATCTCGCATATTCCCCACAACTCTTCTCAGAACCAAATCCCCGGCGCTAAACTCCCTTGTTCTTACGTCTCGGCTATATATCTGGGCGAGCTTTTGCTGATACTCCGCGAGCCGTATAGTCACCATTTCACGACATTCTTCCAACTTGTCTAAGCATCCCACCATCATCTCATCGTTTGGGCGGGATCGAATCCTGTGATTCGTGCACTGCACAGACTCACCTCGGTTGGTATCACGGCTTCTGCCCCGTATGTGAAAGAGAACAAGATCTCCCCAGTGGACCTCTTGGGAGTTGTTCGGTATGCCCAAAGGACTTTGGACAGCTCTTCCGCCCAGTTTCCCTTTGTACCCTCCACCTCTTTTTCAACCCATTCACAATTACTTTATTTACAGCCTCGGCCTGGCCATTACCTTGAGGATATGCTGGATTCGAGTATCTATTTTTGATGCCAAGATCACTGCAGAATTCACGGAAGGCCCGGCTGTCGAATTGCAACCCATTGTCTGATATAAAAGAGTTCGGCACCCCAAACCTTGTGATTATATTCTTCCATACGAATTTTTTTACATCCACATCCCTTATATTGGCCAAAGCTTTCGTGTCCTCCCATTTGGTAAAATAGTCAACAGCCACCAAAACAAATCTTCGATTACCCGTCGCCAGGGGAATAGGCCGATGATATCCAGCCCCCACTGTGCAAAAGGCCATGGACTGCTGATCGGGTTCAAATGGCCCGCAAGCTGATGGATTAGGGGGGCATGTTTTTGACACTGTTCACATTTTCATACATACTCGACAGTGTCCTTCTACATTTAAGGCCACCAGAACCCTTGAGTCATTGCCCGATGCGCCAATGAATGTCCTCCTACGTGACTGCTGCACAATCCATCATGAAGCTCGGCCAAGAGCTCACCCACCTTCTCTGGGCATAAGCATAAAAGGTATGGCCCCCCAAAGGACCTTCGGTTCAACGTCTGGTCTTTTGATAGCCAATACTAAGGAGCCATTTTACGAATCTTGCTGCCCTCCTTTTCGTCACGCGAGAGTCGGTCCTCTGCCAGGAAGTCGATAATGGGATCCATCCAACACAGCCCAAGTATTGTGATTGTTGTGATATCGATCCCTACAGTTCCCGGATCACTGATTACCCTGACACTCGGCTCTGGAACAAGCTCAACTTTGATTAGCCAAGGTATCTCTTCAGCTACTGATGATGCTAGCGTGGCGAGGGAGTTGACGTGTCTATTTTGCGTTCGAGCCACTTGGAAAACCTTCATCATGCTGAAGCTGGTTATAGCTTGCTTCACCTCTTCCAGGTATGCTTTCATCCGGAGATCTCTCGCTTTAAAACTACCCTGCACCTGATTAACCACCAGACGCGAATTTGAATACACCTCTACTTCCCGGGCACCTAAACTTGAAACCGTCCTCAGTCTAGCCAGAAAGGCTTCGTATTCTGCCTTATTGTTAGAGGCTTTGAAGCCCAACCTAAATGAGTGCTCTAACCATATTCCTTCTAGGGTGATTATGACAATCCCTGCTCTGGCTCCCATGGAGCTCGACGCCCCGTCCACGAATACATTCCACGGGTGAGCCTCCATATGGTAAACTATCTCCCTATTCCCTTTAGCGAGAATTCGGCGACAAAATCTGCAAGGACCTGGCCCTTCACCGAACTTTAGGGTATGTACTGTATGTCAAAAGAACCAAGCCGAGCTCCCCATTTTGCTATTCGGCCCGTGAAATCTGACCTCTTCAATAGTGACTGTAAGGGATACTTAGTTAAGACGTAAACCGTATGAGCCTGAAAGTAGTGTGGCAGCTTTCTTGTGGCATGTATTAGGGCCAACACAAGCTTCTCCAGAGGTAAGTATCTCGTCTTGGCATCAACTAGAGTCTTGCTGATGTAGTACACAGGTTGCTGGATTCCTTGGTCCCTCAGTAGCACGGCGCTCACGGCATGCTCAGACACTGCCAGGTACATGAATAAATCCCCACCTGGTTCTGGTGCTGTTAACATGGGTGTCCGCGCTAAATAATCCTTCAGATCTGCAAAAGCTTTGTCACATTCTTCGTTCCACTGAAATCCAGTCCACTTTTTCAAAAGTTGGTAGAATGGTCGGCAGCGATCTGCGAATTTGGAGATGAACTAATTAAGGGCGGCTAGCATCCCAGTTAACACTTGCACTTCTTTCGAATTGCTCGGTGGCGTCAGTCTTTTCACAACCTCAATTTGGTCGGGGTTGACCTCTATTCCCCGCTTAGTGATCAGATACCCCAGGAATTTTTTGGCCCCCACACCAAACGCGCACTTCTCGGCATTAAGATGTAACTTGTACTGTCGGAGAACCTCAAAAACCCCCTGAAGGTTCTCCATATGTTGTTCTACCTACTTGCTCTTCACTACCATGTCGTCAATATACACTTCAACTGTATGCCCTATCTTGTCTCAGAACATTCTCGTCATCATTCGTTGGTATGTGGCCCCGGTGTTCTTTAGTCCGAAGGGCATCGCCGTGTAATGATAATTGGCCTCCAGGGAGATAAATGATGTCTTCTGTTGATCCTCGAAGCCAGGGTGATCTGGTGATACCCTTGAAAGGCATCCAGAAAGCTCATCCTCGGGTGCCCATATGTGGCATCTACCAATTGATCAATCTTTGGCACGGGGAAAGGGTCCTTTGGACATACTCGGTTCAGGTCGGTGAAGTCCACGCAAACCCTCCACGTGCCATTCTTCTTCTTCACCACCATGGTATTTGCCAACCAATTCGGGAAGAAAATTTCTCTTATCGTCCCAGCATCCTTCAACTTTTGGACTTCCGCTTTCACTGCCTCAGCGTGCTCCCAGGCCGAACTCCTCAGCTTCTGCTTCTTAGGAAGAGACGAGGGGTCAACTCTAAGTTTATGGACAATGAACTCGGGATCCACCCCGGGCACTTCATATGTACTCCATGCAAACCCATTCACATTCTGTATTAGAAGTAACAACATTTCTACTTTTTCCTATTCGTCCATGCTTTTCCCTATATGAAAGCACTTGTCGGCATCTAGAAGTACCTTTACCTTCATCATTTCCTCGGCACCAACACCCTCCTGCTCTCCTCGGTCGTCCTGTAATTGCTATAACGGGACCCTCTGTGGCTGGTCCTTCTACTGGGCATGCTCCCCCTGATTGGCTATCTCCGTCCTTTGGTTAACTATGGCAACTAAACATTGTCTAGCCGTCTGCTGGCTTCCCCTTACCATAGTAATACCATGCTCGGTAGGAAACTTTAATTTCACATGCAAGGTGGATGGGACAGCCCCCATTGCATGGATCCATGGTCTTCCTAGTATCACAATGTATGGGGAGAAAAAAGCCACTACTATAAGCGTTACTATCACCTCCTTGCCTTCCATATCCACGGGCAGAGAGATTTGCCCCTCAGGTATTACGATCTGGCCATCAAACCCGACCAATGGTGTATTGTACTTAGAGAGATCCCCGTCCTTCAATCTGAGCCCCCGAAATAGATCTAGATACATCACGTCAGCCCCGCTTCCCTGGTCTACCATCACCCTTTTCACCAATAAGCCACTTATCCGAGCAGTTACCACCAAAGCATCGTCGTGCGGTTGAACCGTCCCCTCTAAATCGTTATCGCCGAAAGCGATGGGTTCGCGGGTAAGTTTCATCTTCTTCCCCGCCGGTTATGTGCCCGAGCTACTCTCCACTGGGACCACATTTAACACCCCTTTTCTCCCTGCTAGGGCGAGGATCCTCGAGGTAGCATGGATGACCTCAATTATCCCGAGTGGGGGCTGGGGGGGGGGGGGGTTGCCTCTCTGCGTAGCACCCTACCCTATTCCTCAGTCCCCTGAGTCCACCACAAATTCCTTTAAGTACCTAGCCTTGGCCAACTATCCGAGGTGATCTCTCAACACTCGACACTGCTCAGTAGTATGGCCCTTATCTTTATGGTAAGTGCAATACAAGTTCTGATTCCTCCTAGAGGGATCACCACTCATCCTATTCGGCCATCTGAAGTACGGCTCGTGTTTAATGTTGTCTACAATCCTGTGCACTGGCTCCTTAAGCGTCACATTTACCTCCCCTGCTAGCGCTTCTGGCTCTTGGATCCTCAGGTCTCCCCGGATCCTCGGTGGAAAGCCACCTTGCCGAGGACGATTTGTCATGGGTGCTTTGCCTTTGCATTGCAGCCGGTCATCTTCCAGCCGTTTATATTCTTCGATATGCCTCATCAGCTGCCTCATATCCTCGGGAGGCTTCTTAGTCAATGATTCCCTCAGCCCGGAATCCTCGGGCAATCCCATCTTAAAAGTGCTCACCGCAATCTTCTCGTTCCCCCTGTCAATTTCATTGTAAAGCTTCCAGTACCGGCTAGCATAACTACGGAGGGTTTCCCCTACCCTCATCTTCATGGACAGCAGTGCGTCTACCGGTTGCGGCACCCGGCTGCAAGTTACAAATCGGATCCCGAACTCCTGTATTAGCTCGACGAAATTATGGATCGAGCCTTTCCGTAGCCCATGAAACCATCTCAACACGGTAGGACCAAGGCTTGAGGGAAAAACCTTGCACATCAGTGCGTCGTTGTGGGTATGCAGAGACATCATCTGGATATAGTGACTGACGTGCTCCACCGGGTCCACCTTCTCGTTGTAGGAGTTGAATGGAAGGCGCATGAATTTGTCCGACATGGGGGCCCTCTCGATGTCAGCCGAGAATAGGGACCGAGTAGCTCTATGTAGCATGCGACTCATCGCGTCCATGGCCGCATTATAGGGCTGTTGCTCTTCTGGGGAATCCAAACCTCAGTCTGCGTACCTGTTCGCTACCTCCAACTCCAGGTCTCTCCCCAGCTTGCGCAACCGTTCAAGCTCGTCGTCCCTTTCATCGAATTGCCTTTGCCCCGAGGTATTCGAAATCGCGTGCTACGTCTAGTACGACCCCTTCCCGAGGCCAAACTGCTCCTCCCGTTCGCAGTCCCTGTCTTCACGTCTCTTTTGCCTTCTTTCTCGCCATGAGGATCCCTGGGAAGATCCCACTGAACTACTTTCAGCATCACTCCCAGAGCGTCTCCTAGCCATTTGCCTCTCCGGGGTTAAGCCTCAGTAGAACTACGACGTTGTAGGAGATTCCCATAGACGGCGCCAATTATGCGCATCGTAAGCAAAACCACTAGGCCGAGACTCACTTGGGCTCACAACTTATTTGTATGGTGGGCTTGAATTTCCTACTATGGGTCGTTCTCGGCACAGAGACTCAATGAGATCACTTTTCTCTCCTTAACTGCCTGTATCACCTTCTTCTCCCTCTACTCTCTATCTATCTCTCCCTCTTTTTTTGTAAATTTTCCAACCCCTATTTCTACTTCAACTTCTCATATTTATAGCCTTAGGTCAGTGGAGAGATCATGATTACTCTCATGGTTAGTGCAAAAGGAGGTCCAATACCTTCGATTATAAGTGGGTGGTTAGATGGGAGTGGAACGCAGTAAGAATGGCCTTGGAACTTGGTTTCCACTTCCGCAGATGTGCTCGGCAGAAGCGTTAACTGAGAGACTGCCGAGTATGCAAGGGACGCTTGGACGTTTATTCCCCCTTGCTCGGTAAAGGTTCGCCGAGCAATGGGTAGGTGGCAAAACTCATGTCCGCAATTTATGCGGGCTTGGGCCTCGCTCTTGAGTATTAGACAGGTTGGATTCATGGGCCGCATCCCTACATTAGAGTTCTGGGCCCAAGTGGGTAAGGGTACGGGCCGCCGTACATAAATTATTAAGAAAAAAAAAAGAAAAAAAGAAAAAGAAAAAAGAGGAAGGCCATGTTTTTTCCATCTCTAAAAAATAGTTTTGGGGATCAATTTTTTTTCCCACACGCCACATGCCCTAACCTCACTAGACAGTCTAGACAACACTTACCAAGTCAACAAAAAATATATGTAAATAGGCTCTTAAAATTATTTTCCTACACGGGTTGGGCCTCACACTACTTAAAAATATTTTTGGGCCTACATCACATGAGCTTCACTACACTAAAAATGAGCCGAAAGAACCACCATGGCATCACCATAATACAAGCCCAAAAAATCTCATCCAAGACAATCGGGTCCATAAGCCCATTTTTCTCTCTCCACACTAGACCACATAGCATGGGTAGAAAAAGTACCCACAATCCTCGTCTCTACACTTAGCCAATAATCAAGCCCAAAGCCTATAAAGTGACTACACTACCAAGGAAGAATAGCCACAAAGGACGAACCCACTCCAAGGTTTCAGCCCATGTGTCAAAACAAAAGGAGGCAACCCACAATCAAAGCCCACGTGAGGACTGAGGAACTTACTATTGTTGTGCTGGTTTCTTTATAGTTCAGGCTGAAGCAAACAACTAGACCGGTCAAAAATCAAGACCAAACTTCAAGGGATTGGCTAAATAGTTTCTAAGGTGTTATGATATTCACGAAATCCTAAATTTGAAATCTATTATCAACATTTTTGGGCACCTTCAAAGAATTCTTTCTTGTAATAACTCTCTCTCTCTCTACTAACAATGAGGAAGGTTACTTGATCAATAGTAGCACAACTAGACACACTCTCTCTCTCCCATGAGTCCCATCACCATCAGCCATACTAAGTTTGTCCTCTTTTAACTTATGATTGTTATGGAACAATATATATAAATAAATAAATATATATATATATATATTCCTATTAATGGATATTAAATATTTTTAATTATTGAGTTTGTCTCTTGTATGTATTTGCAATTAAAAGATGAAATGCAATAGTTGTCAGAATTTGTCAAATTCATTCACCATTGGGAGTAATTTTTAGGTACTCCTGGAGTATAGAGAATGGTTCTCCTTTCTCTCACATTTATGGTATGGTTCGCTCATTAAATTTATGGTGAGGTCCACCATGAATATGAGAGAAGAGAATACTATTTTTTCGTGTTCCGTGAGTACCTAAGAATTTCCTAGCCATTGGACCTTTTTTATGTTTTACCGCTAGACTATCGTTAAGCACGGCACCCAGTTTTGTAGTGAATCTTTATTGTGGTGACTCATTATTGCATTAGGTGTTTTCTAGTCATATTATAATCATTAAGGACCTTGCCGAGTGTATGACTTGGGACATAAGTTGATTCAAAGTAAGCACGCACGCTAGTCGCCATTGGGCTCTCTCCCTTTGACCCAACATTGAGTTCAAGCTAGCTCCCAAAATCAGCAGTGCACAAAAATCACCCCAATACAATCATACGGGCCAAATTCTAGGCCCAAGAGTTTACATTTTTTTTACAAAAACAATATCCCAAAAAAAAAAAAATTGAGAGAATATATAATATAATTTTCCAAAATGAGGGTTTAAAAAAGTCATAGGTAAAAAATTAAAAATTAAATAAAAAGCTAATCTAAATTAGTATAGAGGAGCCTAATTTAGTTTTTGGAAAATAAATAATGAGAAAGGAATTAAGGAACTAGCAGGAGGCGACGTTATCTTCACAAATGCATTTCTAGTTATGAGGTTCGAACTACATTTCTAGTTTATTTACAAATGCATCACTGTCTAAACTCAAAAGGGAGTTATTGAAAATTACTGAATTAGGACATATGTAGTTCACTTGTTAGAAACATATGTCAATATTTTATGTAGTTGGTTAATCATTTGACAAAACGTACTTTACTTGTATTTTGGTAGATTTAGGATGTGTTTAATACTTCAAGAAACCTTGTTTCAAGTTCAAGTGTTAAAGTCATACAAGTTTGTCCAAGAATCAAGTAAGAAAGTGCTGAATTTTAAAGCTCGATAGCTTCTCAATAGCTGGTCGATCAATCGAGAAAGCTTCTGTCTCCTCGACACCTTCTCGACACCTTTTCGATAGCTGTATCTGTTGAGATTCATTAAACCTCGACACCTGCTCAACACCTCCTCGATAGCTGCTATCTGTCGAAGTTACGGAAATTCAGATTTCTGTTTTTGGGCCAGGCTTATGTATTTGAGTAGGGTTTCTTTTCTCACAACCCTAGATCTATATAAAACTTATTTTAGAAGCTGTCACATGAGAGAATACAAGAAGAACATATGCAAAAGGTGACCGATGACTTATTCTCTCTAAAAGAAGCTATTGCGTCTTTGCGCCTTAGGGTTTTGTAACCAAGTGCTTCTTGATCTTCATTGTTGATGAAGTGAAGAACTTTGCAGCCAACATTCTTTTTCCTCAAGTTGGTGAGTGAGTTACGTGCTAGGATTCGTGCAAAGAAGTTAGTCACGTATTGGAATCCGTGCAACATCAAAGGGTGGCGTTCATATATTGAAGAGTTCAGAGTTCTAAAACAGTAAAAGGTTTCTGCTGTGAGTTTATCTACGGGGATTGTAGAGTCTAGGGACAAATGTTTTGTACTAGATCCGAAACTTCTCTTTACTATAGTGGATTGCTTTTCGGGAAGGCTTCCCCCCAGGTTTTTTACTGTGAAACTAGTTGATTTCATTAGTTTTCCTAGGTCATCATATCTTGTCTTATTTATTATTTCCGCTACATGATTTTGACATAATACTGATGTTTGTTTGTTTTAACAAGTTTTATTAATAATAAATCTAATTAACAACTTGGGTTTAAAACTTGTTAATTCTATCAACCGGGGTCTAAATTTCCTAACAAGTGGTATCAGAGCGGGTTCACTCTGATTGGATTAATTTCTTGAGTGTGATCCATTGACCCCTGTTACCATGGATAGAGGACAATCTTTATTTATACCTCCTTTATTTGACGGAACTAATTATGCGTACTGGAAAGTTCGTATGAAAGTTTTTTTGTAAGCTCTTAGTGAACAGGTATGGCAAGTTGTTAAAGTTGGCTAGATTAAGTCAAAGAAAGCGCCGATGGATTGGAATGATGCAACAATCATAGCTGCAAATTTCAACAGTAAGGCCTTGAATGCTTTGTTTTGTGGGGTGACCAATGAGGAATTCAAGAAAATATCATCCACGGAAGTTGTCAAGGAAGCTTGGACCATTCTTGAGACCACCTATGAAGGTACCAAGGCAGTAAAGACTGTAAAGTTTCAAAGACTCACTAGCAGTTTTGAAGAAATAAGGATGGAAGAGGATGAGACTTTTAATGAGTTCTATGCCAAACTCAAGAATATTGTGAATTCTGCTTTCAACCTTGGAGAATGTATCGCAAAATCCAAAATTGTGAGGAAAATCCTTAGGTCTTTACCTAAAAGATTCCATGTCAAAATCACTGCCATTAAAAAAGTAAAGGATATTGATAAAATTCCTTTAACTGAGCTTGTAGGGAATTTTCAAACCTATGAGATGGAATTAGGCTCAATGGGAAAATGTGGAAAGAGTAAAAGCTTAGCTCTTAAGGGTATAGAGGAAGAGATTGAGGACTCTGAAAGTGAAGATAAAGATGAAGATGAAGATGAGGATGAGGATCTATCATTCATAACTGATGAGATTATCAAGTTTCTTCAATTTAGGAAAAATGATAAAGGAAAACCTCCTAGGAAATCTAAATCCTCTAGGAATGGCAAGAATGAGAAACCCCCCATCAAATGTCATGAGTGCAAAGGATTTGGTCATATGAGGATAAAGTGTTCAAACTACCTCATGAAGGAAAAGACTAAGAAGTCAGAAGATAAAAGGTTGGTTGCTACTTGGAGTGACACTAAGGATGACTCTTCTGATGAGTTTGTGGATGACTTTCGCCATGTTATGGCCTTTGCTGCCTCAACCGATAAGGTGATTGTGGAGAGTGCTAGTGACAGTGAGGATTTTTCTAATGATGAAAATCTCAAGAAGATGACCATTCAGGAAGCCTATGATAATCTATGCACTAAATTCATAAAATTTGAAAAGACTTCTCATCTTTGTAGAAAAGAGCTCAATGAGATAAAAATTGAAAAAGCTGATCTGTTAGTCAAACTAGATGAGACTACAAGGTTAGTTGAGACTCTTGTTGTGGAGAACGCCTCATTAGAAGAGAAGGTCAAGAATCTTGAGGTTGAGCTTAGTCAAGCTAGAACTCAAACGGAAAGGACGTCTAGTGCAAAGCTTGATGAGGTATTAATTGCTCAAAAGCCTAGTTCTGATAAAACTGGCTTAGGATATGCTGTTTCCTCCAACCCTTCCTCTTCCACGGCTTCTGGATCAAGGACTGTCTTTGTGCCACAATCTGAGAAATGTGATAAAGGTATGAAATCCAAAACTAATATGTCTAATTCTAAATCCTTTATTAGATCTTATGTTTGTCACCATTGTGGTGCTTCTGGACACATTCGTCCTAATTGTTTTAAGTGTATCCTCATAAGCAATTGTCCAAACGGTCACAAGTTTCCTCTCAAGGACCTACACCTTTGTTTGAAGAGTTATTAAAAGTCTTAAGCTTTTTAACTCAATTTCAGGAGAATTCTAATTCTTCTATGTACTTTAGTAGACATATTAGGACACGTGCCTTTTCATCTTCACGGCCAAAGACTTGTGCTGTGTGGGTGAGAAAGGAGCCTAAGACTTAATTGTCTTTTCTATTTGTCCTCTACTTTAATTCTTTCTATCTAAAGTAGGACTCTCTTTACTTGATTTCTTATATACTTTTGGAATCATGCTTTCATGCATCTGCATCTCTCTATCATGCCTTCATGCATATGCATCTAGTTTTTCATTTTGCTTTGTCTAACATGTTTTTGTGTGTTTACTTTCAGTTTTGTTTATTTTGTTTTTAATATATAAAAAATCAGAAAAATACAAAAACAGTGTGTGTTTTGTGTACTTTGGTACTTGTGTACCTTGGATGGCCATTAAAACAAAGTTTCTAAACTTTGTATCTTTTGTAACTTAGATGAGTATCTCTATGCACAACTAAGCAAGTGAGCTTTATGGCTCTTGTTTGTGATGAGTAAGATTAAGTTATATCTTAAAGCTTAACACTCAAATCACTCTTTTTGACGGGTAAGACTAGAAAATTCTAAGAGAAATGCATAAATAACCATCTCACCACTGTTGCCCGCCAATCGTAATATGACACATGTATGCTTCGGCATAGCAAAAGTGCAGTGTCAAAGACATTCGTATACTTCGGCATAGCAAAAGTGCGATGTCAAATGCTTAACATCTTGGGTATTTCTTTTTTCTTTTTTTATGCCCATGTGTGATATGCTAAAAATAAAAGAAAATATGCAAAGAAAATAAAAAGCAAAAAGATTAAAAAAAATGCTTTAAATATGGTTGCAAGTGTGTATTTTAGGAGATGTGGGAGTTATAGGATATACCTCGAAGGTGATAGTCCCCATCAAACAGTTATGATTGTGTGTGAGTTAAAGTTATTTTCTCATATCTCAGATTGTCATAACATGTATACACATATGCAATCTTGCGATATTTTTCACACACAACACGCAATATTCTTTGCTACTTCTGATAAATGTGCAGGTACAATGTGATTTAGCCATCACAAGTGTTTACATGTGCTAATGTATGCTCACTAAACTGTCTTGACTTGTTTTTAAAAAATAAAATTGGTTAAACTTGTTTAGTGTGTATGTGTGTGTTTTTGGGATCTATGTGCTTAACATTTTTGTTGAGAGATTTGTCTTTCACATGTTTTGCATCTTTCTATTATCTTTTCATCCATTGCATCTTGTTTCATTACATTCATGCATTTATATAGGTTTCTTTGTGCCTCCTTGATCATCTTTGATCATCTTTATGTTTCTCGGGTGAAACTTTGTAACTTCTTGTACCCTTTGTCAATCATGACAAAAAGGAAAAAAAATTGTGAAGACTTTGTGGTTTCTTTTAAGATTATACGTATTAGGAGGAGAAATACATTCCTTTGTAAGGGGGAGATGTATTTCATCTCGTTAGGAGGAGTGCTTACCTCCTTCTTCTTGTACCTTGGGTCTTGTGATCATTGTTTACATACATTGTACTTATCTTCTTTATATGCTGATGTATGTTTCTTTCACCTACCTTTACATGTGTTGTTTCTTTTCTATCTTCATACACATATTTCTTATACTGTATGCAATCTATTATTTCTGTTTCACACTAAGATGCCTTGATGAGTTTTGTTTAAGTATTTTAGAAATACAGGTTGTCAAAGTCTTCCATGCTATGAACGCTCTTCTTGCAAAGTTTTTCAAGAGTTTGTGCTAGGATAGATTTTATTGTATTCAACAAGTGAATATGAGTTGATTGATTTATGACTTCTCTCATATGTTTATTTATTTGTTGTGGCTTTGTCACGAATTGCCAAAAGGGGAGATTGTTAGGACATATGTGATTCACTTGTTAGGAACATATGTCAATATTTTATGTAGTTGGCTAATCTTTTAACAAACTGCACTTTACTTGTATTTTGGTAGATCTATGATGTGTTTAATACTTCAAGAAATATTGTTTCAAGTTCAAGTGTTAAAGCCATGTAAGTCTGTCCAAAAATCAAGTGAGAAAGTGCTAAATTTTAAAGCTCGATAGCTTCTCGATAGCCAGTCGATCGATCGAGAAAGCTTCTGTCCCCTCGACACCTTCTTGATAGCTATATCTGTTGAGATTCATTAAACCTCGACACCTCCTCAATTGCTGCTATCTGTCGAGGTTACGAAAATTCAGATTTCTGTTTTTGGGCCAGACTTATGTATTTGAGTAGGGTTTCTTTTCTCACAACCCTAGACCTATATAAGGCTTGTTTTAGAGGCCATCACATGAAAGAATACAAGGAGAACATATGCAAAAGGTGACCAATGACTTATTCTCTCTAGAAGAAGCTACTGCATCTTTACGCCTTAGGGTTTTGTAATCAAGTGCTTCTTAATCTTCATTCTTTATGAAGTGAAGAACTTTGCAGCCAACATTCTTCTTCCTCAAGTTGGTGAGTGAGTCACGTACTAGAATTCGTGCAAAGGAGTTAGTCACGTATTGGAATCCGTGCAACATCAAAGGATGACGTTCATATATTAAGAGTTTAGAAGTTCTGAAGCAGTAGAAGGTTTCTGCTGTGAGTTCATCTACAGAGATTGTAGAGTCTAGGAACAAAGATTTTGTACTAGATTTGAAATTTCTCTTTACTATAGTGGATAGCTTTTCGAGAAGGTTTCCTCCCAGGTTTTTTACTGTGAAACTGGTTGGTTTCATTAGTTTTCTTGGGTCATCATATCTTGTCTTATTTATTATTTCCGCTACATGATTTTGACATGATATTGATGTTTGTTTGTTTTAACAAGTTTTATTAATAATAAATCTAATTAATAACTTGGGTTTAAAACTTATTAATTTTATCAACTGGGGTCTAAATTTCCCAACACTGAAAATATCATTTTAGAATTTCCTGAAAATTGTTCCCACGTTGAATTTTGAGTATCAGTTTTCAAAAAGTAAAAAAACACTCAACCAAACACATCTTTTAAACTGTTTTTATTTTATTTTTTATAATAAAAAGAATGCTACCGAACAAGGCATAACAATCTTAAGCTTAAGTTTACAACCTCTAAAACAAAAGGCTACACACTGGAGCACCATCTGACAAGTGACAACATATAGAACCCAAACAAAAAGTTCAGGACGACAGCTTCAATTGTCAAATACTGAATTGGGAATATCAAGTTTGCACAATCTGCTAGCTTGAGTCGAGAATTTCAATTTTTTGCAGCTAGTTTTAACATGATGAATAATGGCCTCCTCATTGCAAGGACTATTGTCATGACTTCTAGCATTTCTTTCACTCCGCGCGCCCGCGCGCGCGCGCACACACGCACACGCACACGCACACACACACACACACACACACACACACATATATATATATATATATATGAAAGCTTCTAATAATAGCTTTTACCCTCCTATGTGCCAAAGTCTTTGCATTGCATTTGGTACTTCTGAACCCGTAAACACTGCTTGGAAGCACAATTCTACTTGAATCAATATGCTTGTAAAGCTCAAAGATTGCAACAAGCTCAAAATTTTCATTAATAATTTAATACACAAACTGGATTTAAGACCATAATGTCCACTAGAGTTTGACTTTTGATGACCCTAATTAGGCATGCGAATGG
The DNA here is from genome assembly GCF_002906115.3 of Quercus suber. Classification (NCBI taxonomy): domain Eukaryota; kingdom Viridiplantae; phylum Streptophyta; class Magnoliopsida; order Fagales; family Fagaceae; genus Quercus; species Quercus suber. The sequence continues at coordinate 934,597 of NW_027069491.1, read as the reverse complement.
TAGTGGAGATAAAAGCTGTGGAATTATCTGAAGTCACCTGAGGATGAAACTGCTGAAGATAAATTTCTTGATTGAGAAAGTAGTGGACGCAAATCATCAGAAGTTGGAAGTTAGTGTCTGAGAGTCACAGCAACTGACAAAGCTCGTGTTCAGATAACAAATCAAAAAGACATAATGCCAAATCAGATTTTGGGACTAGGTGTCTAATGGTTCTCAGAGAATCACTAACATTTTACAATTTTGGAAGAAAAGAGAATTTAGAAAGGACCCCCTTTGTCAATGTTTCAAGTTGAAGTTTAATTTGGCTGACAAGAAGCTTCTCAATAGCAAGGCATGTACTGGGAGCAGGCAGTAAAGAGTAAGTACCAAGAACACCTTCTAAAATATCTAGAGAGTAGTAGTATTTAACCAGGAGACAACTGTGATGTCTTACTGCATCCAAAGAAAATATTCTAGATTAAAACTCTTTTTCAGCTGAAGGTTTTCCAACGAGGAGAAGGGCTAATGAATTGGCCACTAATATCACCATTAAACTCAAAGCTCTTCAAAACTGGAATAAAAAGGGATTTTCAAACAAGATGGGTTGAATAAGTGGATTCAATGCGAACATAACTCTTAATATTGATGAATAAAAAAGGAGTAGCCGCTGAAGACAAAAAGTAAAGGAAGCTTAAGGGCTGGATCAAGTGGAACCATGAGAATCCACTAAGAAAAGAACCTAGAGCTTCAATACCATAAAGAGATACCCAAGGAATGAATGCAAAGCCGTCACTAGACTCTAGAATAGTCACTGCCTAACCAATTTCTACTATGCTCATTTCATGGGTCATAAGTACAATACTCATACATCATTCACAAAATACAAACTTATATGCTTAATACTAATTCAATCCAAATTAATGGTGTTAAGAAATCACTAAACTCTTTCTCAGTCTCTCTCTATGTGTTCAACAAAAACTATTAAAATAATACAAAGAAAATAAAAGATATAGAGAGAGAAAAGGCAAGAGAGGAACCAAGGAATATTATGTGGTTTTGCCCAACAGCCTGCGTCCACAATAGAAAGCACTTAGCAACTACATTTTTACTATTCAAACTTCTTGTTTTACAGTGATCTCTATATAGGGTATATATGGGAACTAAATTGATTTAGGAGAATCCCTTGGTTGGACTAAAATCAAGGTCAATTAATGTTCATTGATTTCAGACAATCAAGGATATTAACACGTACTAAATGTGATATGCATGGTACACCAACAAAAATAAATCTAGTAGAGGATGAACTTATTTTTAATTGCCCCTAAAGAGAAAAGGCAACGGTCTTTAGCCTCATTAGCCAAGGGAAATTTGGTAAGAGAAGGGCTAAGAGAAATTCATAACAAAGCTATGGATCCTCAAATAATTTTTGATTTCAGCTATGAATTCTTAATAAATTAATCAAGGTCTGTTATATGTATTATTTTCCTCCCTTCTATTCTATCCAAAATCATAGTCTCTGTTACTTCCTTAATTGATATGTCCTTTTTAAACACATTTACAAATGTTATATTCGGTCTTCCCTTACTTTTTCTTGTTCCCTCAACTTGAATCAGCTCACTCTTTCTTATCAGTGCATTAATCTCTCTCCTCTGATCATGACTTAAGACAAAATCAAACAAGCTAATATATCATATAAAAAACATTAAAGACAATCAGGAAAATAAAAAGGGCAATTGTAGGTGTCAATTGGCTTAATTGATAAAGTATGTTGTCATCAAACAAGTGACTTGAGATCAAATTCCACCCACATCATGGGGAGAGAGGTTTAAGGAATGGAGGATTATCTCCTATTATGTAGCTTGTAAGTATAAATGTATAATAGATGTCAAATGGACCAAAAAAGAGGCCTAATCAGAGAATAATCAACCAAAATTGCCAGTGACATTCATCACTTTAAATCCCAGAGTCTCTCTATCTCTGTGGTCCCTTAACCATCAACCTCTAGCTTTGTCATTTAATCACAAAAGAAACAGGCAAGTTGGAGAACCAGTTACAACTTTCACCTAGAAGTCTAGAATCCACCAAATAATTCCTGAAAGTCCAAGACAGTGACAAGCTTAACCCTTATGTTAACTCTGCTTCTGAAAATATTATGGAAAATAGTTGTGAAACGCTATAGCAGCAGAAGTTCAGATGTTTACATCAAGCATATGTCTTGCAACCCGATGTGGAGACATGAAAGGAAATTAACCTTACTTCTAATTTTTGAGTAATGGCCCGATTGGGCCTTTAGGTTCAATCATGCAAGCAGCTGACATCATCAACCAAAAAAAAAAAACTAGCATAATAAGAATATATTTAAACATGAGTGTTTAGATTTTAGAGCAAAAATAGATGTTATTGTTTTGAGCAGAATAGTGCACTTCTCCACATCTCCTTAGCTTGGATGCTGTGCTAAATGTTATGTCAAATGCAGGGTGGCCATCTATCTATTAGGGCAGTGAACTCTAACTTAAACAGCGCCTCCCTTCCCACCCCCCCCACCCCACCCAAATTAGAAAGAGCAGAGAACAAGACCATGGTTCAAAACCCACTGGGTGTAAGTGTCAAGCCACCTATAAAAAGACATTTTTTTCAATAGAAAATATCCGGCATGCATATTACAATAATAATGGAACTGTGGTTGACACAGTTGATTTGGCACATACCAGAACTAGATGGGTCGTAGGAATATGCCAAACCAATGTGTCAAGATTTTTAGGAATATAATAATTTGCTCTATTCTAGTAATGCTTATTAAAAGCATGATTGTCCGACCATGTTTTGAAATTCTAGAATTAACCAAGAATCTTCTGAAATTGACAAACTAAGTGAATCTGCAATTGGTTTTGGTACATAAAAGAAAAAAGTCAACTGATGGCCCCCCAATAAATTAACCGAGGCCAAAAACAATAAACAACTCTTCTTATAACACTAAACACTTACCTCAGTGTTTTGACTAAGATGAAGGGCAATATCAAACTAAAAGGTTCAAATCTTAAAGCACAGTAATGAGTCTGCTTGTATATGTCTATAATTGATTAGTTTTTACCAGTAACACTCATTATGTTTAAAACACAAGATTTGAATCAATGATATCCACCCTCATGATAACTAAAAATTAAATATGAACAGGGGACCTCCTAGACTAGACTTGTTATTCACTGTATATCTCTGCATCAGTAAGGTACTCACATCTCAAATTTTAATAGTTACAATATCAATTAATTTTTTGTGTTCTATCATACGTTATGTTAAATGTAGTTTTCCTTGTTTGTTCAAGTCACTTAACCTACTCTATTATGATTTATGACAATATGATTGCTTGTGCATTACCCTATTACTATTACAAATACAAATTTTCATCAAAAATCAGTGTTACATTAACCTTGCTGCTATGTAAGTTTTTTAGTTTCACATAATATGCCAAAGATTGCAACTCCCATTGTAATTGAAGTGAACTATAGGCCTTTCTCATAATAATACTAACCATTTAGTGCATCACCAACTCAAATTAATAGTCCAATGGTCAACTCCAGGACTGTGTAATCATATGTTATAGATTTCCTTAGAAACAAAGAAACATAAACATAGAAATTCAGTTATGTTACATCTAATAATCACTTCAAGGAACAATCTTACACACACCCCCACCCCCCACCAAAAAAAAAAAAAAAAAA
>NW_027069491.1:925711-929796 GCF_002906115.3 Quercus suber | reverse complement strand
CATCACACAATTCACATAGACAACTAGCAAGACCCCATGTGATTTGAATAAATGCAGTCCATATAAAACTTTAGCACCAAGCGCCACACAGCACATGCTCTGGATCGCAATGTGAAAATTCTATTTTTGGTAAACTAAAATTCAATTAAAAATAAATCAACTTATAAAATGTTTATCAAAAAAACTTATAACCCAATTGATACATTTTGACATTTTTGAGTGAAAGGAAACCAAATTATTACTATCAAGCACTTCTACGACAAACTTTTCATCAAATATTATAATGGGCTTTCAAATTTGCCAACTTTGTGCTAGTTCTAGGCCATACTAAATTTCTACTTTTTCTTTTTTTTATAAAGGAGAAATATATCTATAGTTTTATATGCCTTTATTTAGTTTTTTTTTTTTTTTTTGAGAATCTTATACTGCTTTTATTTGGTCTCAATTTTCTTTTAACTTTTACATACTAATAAAAGCTATAATATGCCTAAAATATGGTACATTAATAATTTGCATTAGCTAAAATACTAACTCACAATGAACATTAATATTTCCTTTAAACCCATTAAAAAAGTATAAAAAGTATGTATATATATATATATGGTTGGGTTTAAGTTATATCAGCTGTAATTCTAAGCAATGTTACATCACTCAATAACTTATTAATGAATTTATATTTTGAAAATTTCACCGTTAGATTACATCTTCTATATGTTCTAAACATGCATATCAATTTTCATTTTAATCGGATGTTATTTACCATTCGATCCATAAACTCATCTTTTATACATTATTTTAAATTACAAAAACTTGAATTTATACAATTGATAGATGACATGATTATTGGGTAGTGTAACATTATTTAGGGTTATACTAGATGTAACTTGAACCCAACTCATATATATATATATAAAGAAGAAACGAAGCAGTATTTCACTATGTTGTGGCCATATTAACATGCCAATCACATGGCTATTGTTTATGCTTCTGAGATTATCACTACGCTATTAGCACACTTAACAACAATCAATTGATTCCTAAAGTTATTAATGATTAATGATCACCCATGCTCCTGTAACGTAACGTTAATTAAAAAAAATTATAAACAAAGTCAAGTCGGCAAGTATTGTATGTTAATTTGATTTTTTTTTTTTTTATTCTAAAAAAGAAAAAAATTTACATTTTTTCCCTCTTTCCGCGTCAAGTTTCAAATTTGACTGAGATTGTTTCTCTTTTGGCCTTTTCAACTCGGTATAGCAATAACAGAACATTTCCTTCGTAAGTTTGTTTTATTCTTTCTTCCAATTGCCCATTTAACCTTTACATTAGTAATATGCTTAACTTTTTTGGGGGGTAGTAATTTACCTAAATTAAATGAGAAATGATCTGCTTATGCAATCATAATCACAAATTCGTACTTCAACAGTTTTTTTTTTTTTTTTAGAAGAAAGACTTCAACAATTAATCAGTATTTAAACGTTACGAAAATCGGTATTCACTGAATCATTAGTATTATTTAAATAAACTCACTATTCCTATATATAAATACCATTCCTGCTTGATTGGCTCTTAGAAAGGAAAAAAAGAGTCAACCTCGTATTTCTCTATATATATATATATATATATTATAATATAAGTAAATAAGCAGAATTTTCTTTAAAGAAAAGTTTCCCTAATCTATTAAATAGCAAAAATTTAACTAAATATCCACGTATAGCTCTAAAAATATGAACATCCGCATATAGCCATATAGCCTTCTTATGTGAGTTCATAAAAAAATTGAATGAAATGATCATAAGGAAGGAAATTAAGGAATAGAATCAAATTAAGTAATTTTTTTTTTAATGTTTTTTAATAAATGAATGCATAATAGGTAATCTTGTTTGAAAGTAACATAGAGGAAAATGAATAAAATTATTTTATAAAAATATTATTATTAGACCTCTATTTTTAAATAAATGACTGAATATATGAGAGTTCTTTGAGAGTTTTAGTAAAAAAAATGATTAAATCTAATTTAATTCTCTCAAATTCCTCTCAATTTTTTGGGGAATGAAAATTTTTAGATTTTAAATGAATAAAGAGGAATGAGTATTTTCTCATACTCATTTCATTGTCTCCAATTAAAACGCTCAAATAAGAGAATAAATATTCTAAAATTAATTTTTTTTCATTTATTTCCATTGTCTCTTCCTCCTACCAAACAAGCTAATAATATAAATATTTTTTGNTTTTTTTTTTTTTTTTTTTTCTCTTCCTCCCTATTTTACCTCCAACCAAACACGCCCTTTCTCATTATATTCATTTTTCTTTTTCTTTTTTTGCTAAACAATCTCGTCACATTCCTAAACAATATAATGTTGTATTCTTATATTGAGATTACATTAATGTAAAATTATAATAATATAATATTACAGTGTAATGAAACATCACGGTGAACTAAACGTCCCCTAAATGTACTAAGTGGTTAAGCCATTACACATGGCGTAACTCTACAAAAATTACATATTTCATAAAGGGTAAATTTCTCTTAGATCAAATTATTAGAAAACAATATGATTAGAAAACAGTACTATTTCATTCTAAAAAAAAAAAAAACCAACAACAACAACAACAACTATTTATGTCATTAATTAACATTATTGATGATTGTGTCAACTAACCTAATTAATTCATACTTATATGGTATTTTTTTTTTCTCTCTCTCCCTCTTATTTTTTATTGGCTCTCAAAAAATAAAAAATAAAAAATTATATTTTTTTAAAAGACTAGGGAGATTACAGTGGATTTATAATATATTTATTTATTCTTTCCATCAAAAGGGAGGTGGAATTGTGACTTGTGAGATTGTTACCTTCTTTTTTATGGAAAATTCTTAAGTACTTCCAAAATAGGAAGAAATTGTGCTACATTCTACATCTTCACATATTTATGCATGAATTTTATTGAATAAACCCAACAATAAATGTGAGAGGATGAAATACTATTTTCCATAATAAGAGAGTATTTAAGATTTACTCGTTCTTTATTCCTTCTACAGAAGTGGCATTATCTTGTTCTTTTTTAATTATATTGTTCTTTTTTTAATCATTGGTCTGATTGGAACAATTTCCTCTCCAGGTCCTCTCTGTCCTTCATGTATATCTGGCTTCTCATATGGTTTAGTGCAACAAATTACGGAGTATTCTTTCCAATAGCATTGCAATGCCTAAAAATAACATCTGCACGTCGTTGAAAACAATGTACTTCAAGAACCTGCTTTGGTTTTAACTTCCCCAGTCTCAGGAGGAAATAGGTAAGTAATTTTTTTTCTCTAACTATTTAGTTAGTTGGCCCGGTTTGCAAACAATATACATTACTAACACCTCGAGTCTTAGAAACTCGAATTTTGCGCTCAGACCTCGACTTTTTGAGGGTCGATTTTCATCATTTGACGTGGCTTAATGCCACGTGGGACCCACATAGATCTCGAGTTTCTGAGACTCGAGATCTGCATGGCAGCCACGTGGATGACACACAGATCTCGAGTCTCAAAAACTCGAGATCTATGTGGATCCCACGTGGATCTCGAGTGTCAGAAACTCGAGATGTATGTGCACCTGTCCAGTCCCATCCGGTCATGTCACTGACAGGCAGCCTGCTTCTGGTGTGAACTGGCCTGGCGTGAAGTTGCTGGAGTTTCCTGGCGTGAACTACTTTATTCTCTGCCAAAACTTAAGCCCGTGACTTCTTTATGTCACTTGGCTAAAGCTCCAACAGGAATTACTTCTCTCTCAACTCATCCTCTCTTACTCTGCATTACTCCTCTCTCAACTCTCATACTCATTCTACAAAGCAGAACAATATTTTTCTCTTAACTCTCATACAAACTGATCGTTGTAGTCTCCCTCTCTCCCTCTCACTCTCATACAATCCAGTAGTGCATTTGCACATCCTCATGTCAGGTAATGGTCTCCTCACTCTCTTGTTGGTTGTTTAATGTATGTATAACTGCTTTAGAAAGTTTTGCTTGTATTGAATTTGTCATGACATTTCCTAATAAAAATATTTGTTCGTAGTAACCAGTTAAATATATATATATATAT
>NW_027069491.1:912541-918990 GCF_002906115.3 Quercus suber | reverse complement strand
TTGGTTTGATCCTCAGCTTGCTTCCTAGCCGCGGCTAAGTTAGAGGCAGCAGTGTCCCTAGCCTTTGTCATCTCCTTCAGATTCTCGGTCGCCTTTTTTAGGTCGGCCTCAGATCTCTTGAGAGTACTGGCAGCTTTCAAGAACTTCTCACGCTTTTGTGCTAAGGCGCTGCTTTAGCCATCAACCTCTTCGTCTAACCTGAAAAGAGCTTGGATAGCCTGTCAATAAAAACAAGTAACTCCGTAAAGAGAAGGGAAGGTACTAAGCAACAATGTCCAAATAAAGTAAATAGGTACCAAGGGACCCACTATGCCTAGATATTTCTTGAGGTTAAGAACAACGTCTGGCCCACTCATATTTCTTAGCTCGACCATGTCAGTGGGAAGGAGAAGAGACTTCTCCAGGGCATCGGCTACGAGAGCCCCCTCAACTCCTTGAGATTCCCGTATCGATGCGTCATCCATCAGGGGTTGATCATGGAGCATGGCAGCAGGCAGCCAGGCTTGGGCCTCAGACTGCTGGATGACCTTCCTACCTTTCCGTTGACCACCGAGCTTCAGTTGCTTCGGAGGCCTGCGAAATCCACCCTCCTCGGGCGGGGACTGGGATTTGCTCCCGTCCATTGGCTCCTTACCCTTGGAAAGTCTCTTCCTTTTTGGGTCATAAGGCTCGGTCTGAGGGTCTGATACTGTAGGGACAGAGGATGACCTGGTCTGCACAGTTGAAATCTGGGACGGATGTGTTGAGGGTATGGGCTGCGACTCTTCCAGTGCACCCTTTTTGGAGCCGCCTTCAAGCAGGTCAAGAAGATTGGTTTGGGGCTGTCCTTTTAAACCCATCTCAGCATGAGTACCAACTCTTAGGGACCGGAGATCGGCTTCGGACAAATGAGGGTCTCCTAGATCATCAGGGGGATCCTCGGACTGATCAGCTAGGTTGAACACACTATATTCGTCCTCAGAAGAGCTCAGTTCAAAAACCTCCCCTGCCTTCTTAGATTGTCCATCCTCGGCCACCGTTACTTGGTGGGATGAGGAGGGACCTGCTAGCGGAATGCCTTCAGGTATGTGAGATCCCTCGGCAAATGCAAAACCGTCCTCCACCATGGTAATCTGCGTAAGCCGAGGGTCACGAGCTCTAATTACCTGCTTCGGGACTGGGAATGATTTCTGAGCTGGGCCGCATTCGAGGATTTTGTGAGCAGCTCTAACCTGGTTATCAGTTTCGTTCAGGAAAAGTTCTGACCTAAGAACAGTTTCCAAATCCGCTTTGTTGACTAGGTGGAAATGACGTGCGAAGGCGTGCGGATCTGCGAAAAGAAAAGTGAAACTCCTATGGTTAATCAATCAAAGCGGATATACATCTATAAAAAAATAATAACACTGAAACCTAGATCGTCTCCTACTTCGGATACCCTACCTAGCTCCCCCTCTACTGTTGGGCAGTGAAAACCGTTGTGCCACTCCCCCGACACTATGAGGAAATCTTGAGTCAACCCCTTATTAGAATCAGGAAGACACTGGATGAGTCGGACCCTATCGTCCCTCGTCTTCATATAGTACGTCTTACCCCTCAGGTGATGAAGGTTGTAGCACCAGTTCACATTGTGGTGAGTCAGTCTTAGCCCCATTTTCTCATTCAAGGTATCTACACACCCTAATATCCTAAATACATTCACGGCGCACTGGGTAGGAGCCAGACGGAAATGCCTAAGGTAACTGAGAGTCACTGGCCTCATAGGGATTCTCATCCCTCCCTCTACGAAAGCGACTATCGGGATCACGACTTCACCCTATCTCCTCTTAATGTACCACTCCCCTTCTTCACAGTACTTCAAACTCACATTATTGGGTATCCCATAGTCAACAATGAATTTGTTCATCATCTCGTTGGACTCAACCAATTTCTTAAACTTACCCATCCCCCAAGAACGACTAAAGGTTCCAGAAGAAGAAAAGAAGGAGTAGAATCAAGGAAAATTTGGGGTCACCGGAAGAAGAAGACTTACAGAAATATGACGATCCTCTTCAAACAGTGTGCAAGTTGAACCAGATTCAAATTATACGCATCAATGGTCGTAAGCGCGAAAATGAGGAAACCAGGCGGTTCAAACGAGTACTTATACTCCCCCTTAGGTTCCCCAAATGTAACCGCCTGCCCATAAAAGCAGGAGATCCCTACCGAACAATTACCATCACACCGTTGAAAGTGGGAAATGTGGTACCGCCAAAATTTAATGTGGGCACACACTGAGTCTTGAAACGCCAAAACGTACATCGGGCAGTCGAAAAGTCGCTAGCATTAGCGCGGACCGAAGTGGGGCGATTCGTCTAGAGGGCCCATAGATATCAAAACCCTCCTCCCCGTCCGAAGGAACGTGCAGCAGGGTTTTGAGGGGCTATTGTGGGGCCCGTGGGCCTAATAGCCTCAGCCCATCGTGTAGTAGGCCCAAGACCCACGCCGAGGAAGAATGACCATCCAAGGCTAAATTAAGGAAAACCTCTTTTTCGGATCCACGCCGAGGACCTTTTCGTCCTCGGCATGCTAAGGATAATTTTGGGAAGGGACAAGCCCAGAGCAAGCTGTCACCTTCACACTTAATGCATTCACCTAACCCCTCTGGCCGCATTAATGGGGATATAACCCCTTAGCAGGGCGACGTTGATCAGAGTGAACCACTTGAGTGCTGATAAGGCCCCTGATGGGACGGACGATCAGAAGAAAGACGAATGGATGATCAACAGATGGAAGAACGAGATAGGACGATAAAGACTATATAAGAGAGGCGAGTAAAGTAAGAGGAGGGGGGGAAAAAAGAAAGAAGAAAAAGGGCTCTTCGGCCATGGTCCGAGGAGCATCCCCCAATTATAAATAATTCTAAGTATTTTTTAATAAAAGAAGAGAGTTCATGCCCCGGAATGCCGGCCAGCACCTAAACTTTCGATCCACTCTCTAAAAATTTATTGTTTGCGTTTGTTGGGTTGAAAACCCATTCATACTCTGGGTCTAATCTAAATTGAGTCTTTACAATAATAATAATTCTAAGAAAAATTTTTCAGCAACATTTCTTAATAATTGCCAATGATAAATGACAAAAATAAATGAACTTATCTACTTTTTTTCCAACGTCCTCCAATTGTCCATTTCATGTACACCATGGCATTGAAAGCATTCGACAGATGTTACAGTAATATAAGATTTTTGAAAATATATGACAATAACTTATAATTATAAATCATTTCACTTTTTCTGAGACACCTTTTGAAGATTTTATTATAATTTTAGTTAGAAAAAAACCTTTCGTAATTTAAAAATTTGCAAAAAGTTTCGACTTATAAACTATATGATGGTCCAAAACAAGGTTAGGTCTTAGGACTAGGTGCTTAGCCTGGAGGTGGAAAACGTATATTTTAACCCAAAAGAAGAAGAAGAAGAAGAAGAAGCAGTGAATTCATGAACTGTTGTTTTACAGGTATGCTTTTGTCAGTGTTGCAGTTATTGGAAGTTGGGGGAGTGGAGAGGCAGAATTATGAATGTAATAATTAAACTATGGGTCTAGACTCTAGTCTCTAGGAGAAGGGTACGTACCAAATATAAACATTGCTTGGTTTGGTCCCAATGGTCTTTAAGAGGAACTTTCTTCTTGGAAGGAATAAAGTTTTTTTTTTTTTTTTAATGGAAGTCCATAATGAATATTTTCATTTCATATTATTTTTTGAGAGAGGGTGCAAATACTAAAAACTTATGAATAATCCTATTTCAGTACCCTTTTTTGTTTTGTTTAATCAATACCACCCTAGAGGAATATACTCTCTTCCTCCTTTTATTTTTTTTTTCTTGTATAGTATTGAATTATTTCTGTCATCAAAAATATTTTATTGATATAGTAATGTGTGAAAACATGATTTGGATTACGTTTAAGATCTTCTTTTTTATTAAAAAATAAGAAGAAGAGGAAGGAAACATAATATTAATATGGATCAATTTTAGAAAATATTTGACACAATTTTTATGAAAATAAAAAAAAAAATTGTCAAAATATTAATTATTTTTTTCATAAAATTTTTTTAATAAATTATTAACTAATACTCTAAGAGTACTCGTTACTATTTCTCTATTAATATTTTCACCCTCCAATCTAGCTCATTTATTCCGGTTTCACGACAGGATTAAGCTAATCATATTCATTGTGAAAGACAGATCAAATTAAAGTAATTGGAGCATTTCGTTGGACCACTAGTTTTAAACCTTTAAAACATGGATTGCTCTACTTGTCAACCATGGTTTAGGCCTCACAATGAGTTTAAATAATTTTTGTGATTATGATATTGCCACTAATCTGGAAGTGTACTAGCTTGTGATTTCTACGTTATTTAAATGATACAGAGCATACATTTCTAGCATTTTCAGCTTGCAAAGATTTGAATTTTGGATTTTTCATCTTGATTTGCTATATGGGTCTAGTGTGTTATAAGCTCACCATCATTCAACGAATTTCCCTTGGTTAGACCCCAGCGTTAGATAAATGAAAAGTAAGGCCTCTTTTTTTGTGTGTTGGGTATTTGATCAATTGACCCGATCGAAAAATTTGTGATGTTTTGATGTAATTTTGGGGCAAACCGGTGATTTGTGCGGTGGTTTTGGAGTGTAATGGGTAATGCAATGAGGTGGTGATAGGTCGACATCGATGGGTCGGCTGTGTTTGTGTTCTGGGTTTGAAAAAAAAAATGATTTGAGCTAGATGCATATTCCTGGGTTTGAAATAGCGTGTTTTGATCTTATTTTCTTTTCTTTTCTTTTTCTTGTTTTGGTAGAGAGAGTAGTGTTTGATCTATTTTGGGTTTTGTTTGAAAGGGAGGTGGGTTATAGAGTAGTAACATAGGGAAGCACAGGTAGGTAAAGTGTTAAAAATAAAGCCACAGGTAGGTAAGTTAAATTCGGGCTAAACCACAAGTGGGTAATCTGTAATTACCCCTATTCTATTTATATTTACTTAGGATTTGAAATTTCTTATTTGTCTTGTGAAAGTTATGATATAAAAAATATTTGAAAGATAGATCTCTATATTGAATTGGACTATTTTAGTTAATTTTTCTATTTTTATTAATTTAATGTTTTTATTTATATTTAAAATAATTATAACGTCATCGTGGTTCGATCTTGGTTTGATCTCAAAAACCTTAAACCTCTCATTTTTACGGTTCAATGTGCTATTCAGGTTTGAAAACTATCTTTGATCTTTCCAAGATTCTAGTCTTTCCTTTCGGTATGTGAAATCAACAGCCAAACCTAGTTATATGGTATGGAGCTAATTTGAATAAAAAATAGAAAATATTAAATCTTTCTTCCTTCCTTGAGGCCAAGGCGTTGTTTGGTTCTAAAAAGTGGTGTATTTATTTTTCATTTTCTCTTTTTAGTATTTAAATTCTAAAATTGAATATAGAAAAAAGGTCTCATTTTTACATTTGAAGGTGTTTGGTACGTTATTCTAAATATATAATTTGGGTATAAAATTCATCACACACGTTTTTTTTTTTTTTAAGTTACTTTTTTCACTTACACACACTCACATCATCATGTGTGGTCTATTGCGTTTTCAAAATATTTATGGAGTTACCACTAAATTCGTTTTCTATGAAATTCAAATCCAGCTTTTAGGATATTAAAAATAAAAATTGAGTACAAGTTCTTAAACCAAATAAGTTTTTTGTGATGGGTCCCATTGAAAATTGAAAATGAAAACAAAAGGCACCACTTTTTTAAGTTAACCAAACAGGCCCCAAGAGTGGAATTAATTGAGATTCAATTAAACTAGTATTTTATATTTTTTGAAGTTTGGGAAATAAACTTTCATTTTAAAGCAAATCGTGTTAATAATTTTGATGGGTTTATAGTGTTAAAGATAACAAGCCCAATTCAAGTCTATGACCAAGTTCAATCCTACTTCATGTGTAAGTAAAATATTTTACTTATACATCAAGTCTTGTAACCATGGTTTAGTGAATTGTTAGTCTAGGGTTTAGTCTCTTGTAAATACTTCATATGCTCAAGACTTTTTTCTATGAATGTAGACCGAACCACATAATCCATGTGTTCTCTCTCTTTATGAAAACATGTCATACACATAACACTTACACACAAAGTGAAAACATCTCATACACATAACACTTACATTGAACAATTTAACACAACCATGTGTAGAAAACAACTTTTATTTATTTATGTAGCATAGTATAGAATGATGTGATACCAAGATGCACACCACTTGTTTATATTTTCATAGGATTCCAATCACGCATTCCCCATATTTGAAAATCATCAACTAGGCTTATATGGCATGAACTTGAGTCTTGTATCAACATTAGAGAAGTAAATCTAACTTTCTTGGGGCTTGAAAATAAATACATATAAAAGCAGAAAGCATATTCACTAAAAAAAAAAAAAAAAAA
>NW_027069491.1:850732-911840 GCF_002906115.3 Quercus suber | reverse complement strand
CTTACCCATCATTTATTGTAACTTTTATTCTTGTCTTCTTGGCTTGAATTGCAGACTTGTCCTCTGTTGCTCCGGGTTTTCACTAAGGTATGCCCCAGATTTTCTTTACTACGCTCTATTTTATATATGTATTGTTACTGAGAGCTGAGCTTTATAACAGAACTTTATTAATTAAGGTTGTCTTTTGAATGAGTTTCTGATATGTAAGTGGTGACTGAACTGTTATGGTGATTGAGTCTCATTGGAAAATGTTATAGGTTGTACTAAAGTGCACAATGCTTCTATTGTTGTGTTCGTACCAAGTGTTCAAGGTTCTCATTTTTATTTTATTTGTGGGGTCTGGGATTGATGTTTGGTAGGCAGCTTTATCCTCATTTTTTGGAGAGACTGATTCTCAAATTCAAACCCATGAATGTTAATACTAAGAGAAGGGTAATACTAGACTGTTTTTAGAAAAAGGTCAGAGGTTGGAGTGCCAAGTGGACATTGATTAGTGTTGTTCATTCGTGATACATCGAGGGATGTGTAATGGTAAAACAGGTACGATCCTAAAGCAGCTGTCTTATAGTTTTACTATAATGGCATAGGAAGTCCCAATCCAGAAATGCTGCAGATACAAGAGAAATAGACATCATCTGTGTCTTTTGGTATGACAACCTAGAGTTGCTCCTGAAAAGCTACCAATGTGAAGGTTCCCTCACATAAGTTTCTGGTTAGTTGCTGGCTTGCATTTAAGGTTTAGTCCATTGACCAATTGTGCGCTGTGTTCAATTCCCTCTTTTTTTCCCCTAGAAATGAGGGTGATGAATGTTTATGTAGACAGCTTTTGGCTGTCAGGTTTCATCTGTTGTTAGTAACAAACTGCTAGAGATGTGTAGGATCACTAGAAGTTTGAACGGATTAAGTCACTTCTCTCTACTGAAGTGGGTTACTGAAGTCAAAATCAATCACTTACATTGGTCAAGGCACCAAACCACTAGAGTAGGTCCCCATACTGTTGTGTGCTAAAATTTAGCCCCTGTTTATTTTCTTCTTCCTTTCTCAGTGTTGCAACCAGGTCTGGCATAATCACTTAATCTCTTGTTTACCTTAAAGTTGGTATGGCAGCATGCCCTGCCTTGGTACCCCTGCTGTAGTTAGTGCTTCTTTCCTACTGCTCCTCGACCAAGTGGCACAATAAGACTCTTAATGTGAATGTGCATGAAATTTTTAGATGTTCAACCAGTGTATAGACCCATCAATGAAGGTTGGCATCTATACTAGATGCAAGGTCAATAACTATTGTTGATCCTTATGGATTAGCAATGTTTGCTAATTTCTAGCACTTTGATGTATTATATTATTATTATTATTATTATTATTAGGTTAAAATACTATTTTGGTCCCTAAACTTCCCCAAAAGTTTTTTTTTTTTCGTCCCTAAACTTTAAAAATTTCTTTTTTATCCCTAAACTTTGTAAAAAGTTTTTGTAATAGTTTAGAGACAAAAATAGAAACGAAAATAGAAATTTTTTCAATAGTTTAAGGATGAAGACAAAATTTTTGGTAAATTTTAAGGACATAAATAAAATATTTTCAATAGTTTAGGGACGAAAGATGAACTTTCAATAGTTTAAGGACGAAAAATGAACTTCTTAAAGTTTAGGGATGAAAAAAAAAACTTTTTGTACAGTATAAGGACCAAAATAGTATTTTATCTCTATTATTATTATTTTCGATAACGTAGGGAACCATTCTAAAACAGAGCCCTTTGGACTCACTTCTAACCAGTAAAATTTACATGCAACTAACTCCACCTGCCAGAACTAGTTGCCGGGTAATCCCAGGGCTCTCTTTGATGTAGTTTATGGGCAGTAGGTTTGTGTTAAATGCCAATGAGTTGAGAGAGGAATTATTACTATGATTTATATATTTCTTGTATACTTCCTGAGTACTAGAGATATGCCCTTTTCAAATTTAAATGAACAGATACATCCTCTTATTTTAAGTTGCATGCATGGATGGATGGGTGTTTATCTACACCTAAATGGCTGATCTTATTATTTATAGACATTTTTTCTTCAGTTTTTGGGACAGTTTTTTAATTATTTGGTTTTAATTTTCTGTAGAATGGAAGTCATCATGGTGAGGAAGATTTTGCAGTGAGAGGCAAGGAACCAAAAGATGAGGTTCAAATTTATACATGGAAGGATGCGACACTCCGTGAATTAACTGATCTTGTATGTTGTTCATACTCCACCTCTCCCATCTTTCATGGAATTAGATGTTTTCATTTTTCTCTAGATAATTCTAGTTCTTTAACAGGTTAAAGAGGTTGCTCCAGAAGCCAGGAGAAGAAGTGCTAAACTGTCTTTTGCTTTTGTATATCCTGATAACCGTGGCCGTTTTGTTTTGAGAACGGTACATGCTACTTCTTGTATTTAGCCAGTCATAGATAAATATAGTTTACGATTATCAAAAAAATTTGCATCATCTGCTCATTTATTTGCACGCAGGTGCTCAGGGTCTTCTTACACATTCATTTCTCTCTGATTCATTTAGCATTCATGTAAATGTGATCATTAATCAATATTCAGCCCAGGATTTTATACTGCTGATACTTTCAATTATTGACCCTTTGAAGGTGGTATTTTAATCCTAGGACTCCAAGCTAGCTGAACCTTCAATGCATACTTCAATTTTCTATAATTCTGTAATCACCTCTATGTGCCAGTTATGGAGTATCCCATGACATGAATTGATTAAGCCTTTGGGCATATGTAGCAACCTTAGATGATAGGTGAGAAATAGACAAAATGAACTACTAGTCATAATTAATACATTGTTATTGGTAATTTGGTACACGACATGAATCGGTACACACCAATGAGCTGTAGCTCAAATAGGATTTTTTTTCTCTCAAAGGAATGGGTGGAAGATGAGGTTGTTAATTCAAAACTCATTGGATGTGTGTTAAACATAAAAAATTAAAAATAAAATTGAAGTAGCCTTTGGGCATATGTAATAACCTTCCAGTTATAAGTTTAAAATAGAAAAAATGAGGTGCAATTGAGCACGCATGCACACTCTTGTAGAAAATATTTTGCCATTGTTTCTTAAGACTTTCACATATCTTGGCCTCTTACGGTGGGGATTACAAATTTTGTTTTTAGGTGGGGACAACTCTTTCTTATGGAAACGGCAGACGACTAGACGATAGCAAGTCATTGGGTGAACTTAGCTTCCAGGTAAACTTAATTATATATACCCATATGCATAACCATGTATATATTAACTTTATTAAGTTGACTTTTTTTCATTTTGGATAATGTAGATCGGAGATTACTTGGATGTTGCAATCTTTTAGAGGAAAAGTTGTTGATGCATGTAGTGGCTATGCTGTTGTTCTGAGGTGGCATCTTTGCTAGACTAACTTGGGAGGTGNACTCTTGGTGGCTGGGGTGCATACATCTCTTGGGCCAGATGGCCATAAGGCTGTGCTGATGGCTCACCATCAAACATGCCCAGCCTCATCTGGACTGTAATTGTGTTTGCTAATGCATTGTTCACATCAAACTCTTTAAGCAAGCCTTTACTTATGGCCCCTTGTGTGTGCACTGCCAAGAATGGTCCACAGTCCAAATCCAACCCTGTAACGTTACATAAAAAAAGTCCTTTTGTTAAATTATAATTTCAAGGTTAAGACTTGTAACAAATTATATCTATAGTTTCGCGGGTTTTAAATCGAACTCTAAACTCTTTAAATCAAATCAATTTAAACCATGAACTTTTTGGATTGATTTGAGGGTTTTGCACGATTAAGATATATGACACTAAGATTTTAACCTGCTTTGATAGTTACTGCAGCTGCTTCTTCGGGTGTTCTCGTGTAGTGTTGGTTGTCAAATAGAACCCCTACAGAGTCACAATCCGAGACAATGTACCTGATTGGGCCCAACCAAAAAAGAATCAAAATTGAAAAGAACTATCCATTTATAGATTTTCTCTACATATGAGAGGGTGTTGTAACTTGTATATGTTGAATGCATCAAATAATTATTGTAGATTCTTTAAATTGCCGCGGTTAATATCCACTGTGATGGCCAGTGCTTACCCACTTAAACCCCATGATCCACGAATAGTATTTTTAAGTAGATTAGAATCAGCACAAGTGGGCTTTCCATTGACTTGATTGTATGAGCACATAACACTGGCAACCCTCCCTCGCAACACACAGGATTTGAATGGCACATTGTAGGTATCTGCCAAGTCCTGCAGACTGACCTACACATCAAAATGAACTAATTTCAAAGGCAGCCATACACAGTTAGGTTAACCTTATTCTATATCCTAATTGGATTTGAACTGTTTAACCATATGATATGCCACTGTCCCAGCTAAACTCCATGTGACACATTTTGGACAGCTAAAGAAAACGACTTGCTATTATTGGACCACAACTTATTATTGCCATTGAATGCTCCTTGCTAGCTGTTGTTGATGTGATGTCTAAACTCCCTGATTATTTGGCTAAACTACGGTTTTTATTGCTGTATGTTCCGTGTAAGAAAATGCAGGTGGAATGTGTGATTCCAAATTCTAACATAATTATGGATATTTCTAGCTAATATATACCGTCTCCTTTTAACTACAAACCCAAAGTCAATTGTTTTAGGTTCAAATGTTACATCCTCTTATAGAGAATGAGGTTTTGCGTTTAAAACCTACAAAGTACGTGTTACTTAATAAAAAGGCAAGAATGATTAAATTGTATATTAGGTAATCAATATTTGACCTTTATTTCAAAATTGTATACTTTAAAACTTTCGAAAATGTTTATACTGTCATCTAATAAATAGAAAAATGCTAACATCACAAATGAAATTTATAAAATTGAGAACGCTTTGACAATGTAGAGCTCACGACACAAAATTTCATTTGTCATATCACCAGTTTCTATCTATTAGATAATTATAAAAAATTTTGAAATAATTTTAAAAACATAGAAATTAAAGTGAAAAGTTAAAAAAAATGATTTTGAAATACTATCAAATGTTATTTTAACTAGAATACTTTGTTCATTTTGAATTAAAGAAAGTTGATTTTTAACATTTTAACTAGAATACTTTGTCGGTCCTACGATAAAATTGCAATGTGCATTTAAGGGCAGTTGAAATTAGCTTACTTTTGCATTGAAATGAAACCGATCGACCCCATTCCAATTATCAAGATCGTAGGCCGTGTAATGTTTGCAACATGCAGCAACCTTAAGCCTGTTTCCTTTTGCATAACCTTGAAGTCCCTTAACATATCTGGCAGCATATTTTCCGGCTACAATGGGGTCTTCACCGGGAGTCTCTTGCCCCCGACCCCATCGAGGGTCTCTTAATATGTTCACATTTGGGCTCCAATATGTCAAACCAGCTTTTCCTCCATTGTACATTGCTCTAGCTTCATCAGACACTACCTGCACAGCAACTATGTTATCAATGTATATAATTGAACGTCTAATTAGTGTGTTTAATTGAGCATCTAAAAAGCCTTCATCATACTCAAAGTCAAGTACTAGCCTAGTGAGCTAGCATAGGATTCTATCACTCATAATTCGTACAACCTCTCATAAACAACTACAAGTTTTAATTTTCCTTGGTCCCAAACAACCTTTCACTCTGACTTTTGTTCCCAATTAACTTTCAAAGGAAAAAAAGAATTCCAGTGACTGAAAATATTAAATGCCCGAGGCCCTGAAGTATATTTCTTGTTTTAACCATAATAGATATGGTACCAACAAATTTACATAATATACTTTCATTTTTCAACCTCGTTACCCCTTAACTTTTTATTTTCACCTACTGCTAACAAGGTATTTCCCGAATTGGACATATTTAGCAGTTACAGTAATGAATGCTATTTTTCACCACAAAGTAATTTCATTGAACTTGTACTCTTTTTTTTTTCAACATTTGTACTTATAACTTTTTGTTTTCATCTTCAATTTGAGAAAAATATCTCCTGTATCAAACACATACAACATACCTCTAATAACATGTGAATGCGTAAAGTAATTATCACTACTAGTTCAACTTAGACAAGGACATCAAACGGTCCTATGAGGTTATAATTTCATGAGTTATGAGTATATAAAGTAGGTTACAGTATTCATATAAACCAATCCGTGATCTCAATAACTAGGGAGGTCCCAGCTCCACTGTAATGTCACTTTGACTACCAGGTTCAGCATTTCAATTCATCAGCTATTGATTACATATATATTATTGTTGTTAATATTATTGGTCGAAGCTGCAATAATTAGCTAGAATGCCTTTTTTAAAAGAACAGTGAACCTTGTACAATTGCCTTAGAAAAACTAAAAGGGACTCCTGTTGAATAATATTAGTTTCAATTACTACTTGTTGACAATATCAAGATGACTTTACAATGAAAACCAAGGACGACAACAACCACCATTAAATTTGTAAATCTTGTTATTAGTTGTTAATGTCATTGATGGCTGCTATATGTGTCATTTTCGAAAGCAGATCATGAAACTTACAGCTACTTGCATGCACGATTGAAAAGCTATGGAACAGAAAACCAGGCAACTTGGTAGAAGTGTCTTTTTTATGTGTATTTTCAATTCGGTTTTTTTTTTTCCCTGATTGAAACATAAACTTGTTTTATTTATTTTCAAATGTGGACAATTATCCTTTCCTCATATATATATATATATATATTATAGTTCTCCAATTATCAAGCAAATAAAATATATTATTCAGCATACTTTACATGATTTTTTATCTCTGTCTCACATGTGACTGTAACTAAGGTTCAGAAGTGCGGACCATATGCTGCCTCTACCTTCATTTATATTTATATAAATATATATATATATATATAATACCTTTTGATGGGTCTAATCCATCCAAAGTAGTGCCTTATTTTTTAAATTTTTGGATAAATGATAAAATAGTACCAAAAACGAAATTCACTGCCAAAAAACAGAGTACTTTTTGTTTTCTTTTATCATAAAAAAAACAAAAAAAAAAACAAAAAAAAAAAAAAACAAAAAAAAAATTATGGTAGCCAATTAAATGGAGGTTTTTCTTGTTTTCCTTTTCCCTTTTAAAACTTGAGAATAACCTATTCTTATTGGTTCATAAGAATATTACAATGCATGTTAAAGGTTAATGACCTCAAACATCTAGAGGTACACACATCTCTTTCATATTATCATTGACATAATTTTTTCACCCGAATTATAACTTATCATCTCTCAGAAGATATTTCATACACATGTTTTATACTACACTTCTATCCCACATAAAAATAGGTATTATATCCGGATTTATATATGGGATTCTCTTTCATGTGCGAAGAACGTGTATCAATAATTTTACTTGTCTTCTTATGATTTTTTTTCATATAAAAAACGCACGCATACAAGGGAGAAGAGACGAGGTTCACATAATAGAATAAGATGATAGAAAAATCCTTACCGCTCCGATTGCCTCCCAAAGCGACTCATTGAAAGAAGCAGCGGTTGTGATGACTTGGGGAAACTAGTGGCACCAGGAAAGGCCCCACCAAACTTAACACCAGGACCCACATTGGAGACACCATGAAGAGCCTCAGACCACCACTCGTAGCCTTGAATGCCAAGCCTAGGCACAGCCGCAGCATTATTCACAAGCAGCCTTATCTTCTCTTGCAATGTCAACCGTCCGATCAAGTCCTTCACTCTCACTTGTATTGGCAACGTTGCTTTGCAGAACCTGAGGTTTCTCGTCAGCCCATTTTTGGGGTCACATGCGAACGGTGAACGAGCTTCAATGACACCAAATGAAGCGCATAATATTGATATGAAGACAATGACGAGACATAAGGGTGTTTTGTGATAATGGGGCTTATTGGTTTTTTTGTTATAAGCCATATGGGAATTCTAGAGAGATGGAGGGCTTGGTTTGTGAGTCATACATAGGTGTTTGTGTCTGTATATATAGGAAAGGGTTGCGCTTACTGTGGTAACGAAATGAGGCAATAGTTTCATGATTGGCTTTCCACGTAGGTGATTGTAATAAGGAATTATCAGAATGGAAAGAGGGTGAGTGGTTGAGTATTTATCAGTGAGTGAGTACTACACGCAGCTAGTTAACATCAATAAGGAAGTCACTTAGACTAGGAAACAAGTACACATTAGCCATAACCTTTAGCAAAAAATAAAGAAAACAGCAATGCTAGGACAATTATTTTCACAATATTTCTCATAATTTGTTAAACTTAACATCTTTTTTATGAGTTTTGTTCACGCGTTAAAAGTTGTGAAAAATTTGGTGTTGTTAGAATTATTACTGTAAAGGAAAGATTTAGATTGGCCAAAAAGTATTAAAAGATTTTAGAATGTGGGTCACGGGCGAGAGAATCTCATTTCTTTCCTTGTAAATGATAGGGTGCCACAATATTCATGTTAGCCGCACTCTTGAAAGACTTCTAAAGTTGCTTTTTTCTTACACTATTATAATTATAATAGTAAAAGGATTCGCTTAATGTTGAAGTTAGAATTTTTTTTAAAAAAAAATGATGAGAATTAAATTTGCTAACTAAAATGTACACAACAACCAGGCTTTAATTAGAGAAAATGAAAGTCCTTGGTGTTTTAGCTGACCAATTCAACAGAAATATAGGTGTTAATTAAAGATCCCTAAAATTTGGTTTGTACTCCAAAATAAAAGGTAATGCTGAATTTTAGTATTGTATTGAACCCTAATTTTTGTTGAAAGGATCAACTGTAAGCTGGGACTAATCTTCAATTGTGGCTGATTATTGTAACAGCGGTTGCCAACAAATATACTACAAACTAGGATCAGGCATTGTTTCAGGGAAGTTAATAATTGTACAGAAACATTATAGCACAGAGAGAATCAAAATTGAAACATGACTTTGTTATTTTCTTAAGCCCTCTAGCTAAAGTATTAATGTCTTTGACCAGTCTTCTTTATGAGGAGAATCTGCATTCAAATCCCTTATCTCTTACTTCTTGTTGTTTTGTTGTAATAACAACAACAACGCAAACACAATTCTATAAGTTTACAAATTGTTACATCATTTACAATTTTAAATGACATGTACAACCTATATATCATTAAAGAAAAAAAAAATATTAATTGTAAAATTGATTCTCTCCAATACAAACAAAGAAGAAAAACAAAACAGAGGGAAAAATCCTAATTTTATATATGAGTTGGGTAAATTTTGGGGGGTAAAAAGAAAACTGAAAATAAGGTCAAAATTTGGCTGGTCTATGAAACCTCTTTGTCAAAATGCAGTCATTGATAATTACTATAGAAAACCGAGTTTGGTCTCACTTTGTTTCACCAAGGCCAGAAAAACTTTCGTCCTCGTGATATTAATTGACTGACTGACCACACGTCCACAAAAGATAATAGTCTATGAAACCTCTTTGTCAAAATGCAGTCATTGATAATTACTATAGAAAACCGAGTTTGGTCTCACTTTGTTTCACCAAGGCCAGAAAAACTTTCGTCCTCGTGATATTAATTGACTGACTGACCACACGTCCACAAAAGATAATCTCGTGACCATTACATCAACATGTTCTACCAGTCCCACAGGTCATGAAACATAAACATTTGTCTTCTTGCTTACTTTTTTATTTTTGTCTTGTGAGCTTTGGTGGGGGCTTTAAACCAAAATAAAAAGTACCTAATATTAGTTTTATATGCAAGCTTTTTTTATTTTTTATTTTTAGAGATGTTACGTCTATAATATTTTTACAATAATTTTACAATAAATCATAAGTGATTAGTTGTTATTAATTCAAATTTGAACCTAATACTAAGATTACTTTTTTGTCCCAATAATAATAACCAGTAACAACCTGCCACTTAAGATTTGTTGTAAAAATGTTGTAGACATATCATTTTTTTTTTTTTTTACTTTAATGAAGTTTTATATTCAGGCTTTGTGTAATCTATAGATAGGCTTATATTATATATATATGATTCTATTCGGTTGTTGATAGAATAGATACCTTGTAATATTGTATAACCTATAGATAGGCTTATATTATATATATATATGATTCTATTCGGTTGTTGATAGAATAGATACCTTGTAATATTGTATAATATAGAATTAAACTAGAAATATTTGATTAGATGGGATCACATTAATTGTTATTTTAGATTTGTTATGTCACAATATTTTTACAACATTTTCATAATAAATCATAAATGATTATTTATTATTTATTTTAATTTAAACCTACCATTAATCTAAAAACATTTTATTAGATGGGATCACATTAATTGTTATTTTAAATTTGTTATGTCACAATATTTTTATAACATTTTCATAATAAATCATAAGTTATTATTTATTATTTATTTTAATTTGAACTTACCACTAAAATTATTTTTTTACTTCATTAATAATAATCTGTAACAACTTATTACTTAAAATTTATTATAAAATTATTGCAAAAATATTACAAACCTAACGTAACGTTTTTCATTATTATATAGTTCGTCGTGTCCTCAAAATAGAAATAAAGAAAGCCATCCATGATGTCCCATCCACCCCAAACAAATTTTAATAAAGTTTCCATTGTCCATGGGATTCCTCCCCACGTCCCAAGTAATAGTATGAAAAGACTCACAACTCACAAGATAAAGAGTCAAAGACTGCTTCACATGCTTACCACGACTCCTGTTTAGCCACGTTTGTACTATCATTTGGACCAATTTATGTCATTTCTCAAATTATTACATTTCTTTTTATTTCTCAAGCATATTTGATATTTTTCACGAGATTGAAAATATATTATTGGTCGTTTGATAAAAGAATTTGAGTAATGTTATTAATATTTTTTTAAAATATGTGTGACTGAAAAAATGTATAAAAATACATGTAATATTATTTAAAAAATAAAAACATATGTTTAAGATACTCTACTAAACAAAGCCAATCTCTCTAGCTTTTTTTTTTTTAATCCAATTGTTTTAAATTCATGTAGATATTTTGAAAACATTAAGAAATGCCAACTAGGAGCTTTTTGGTAACATTATTCTAATAACAATGTTTGTATTTTTTTTAAATACGTGTATGTGAAAAAATATATAAAAATACGCGTAATGTTATTTAAGAACTGAAAAGTATTACTTAAACTACCAAACCAAACAGCCCTCTATCTCTTTACATCTAGTTTCCTTAGTTGATTTAATGGGACCAATCTCGGATATATAAATGAACTAGTGATGTATAAATTAGATTAATGAGATATATCAATTATGCGATTTTTTTTTTTTTTTTAGAATGAATATTAATTATACAATTGAAATGTATCATTCAAATTAAGGCGATGCATTATGGAATATGGACAGAAACTTTCGGTGACAATTGTTGTGATCTAACCACCAAGATCGTATAAAGAATGGAGGAAATAGGTAAGTATTTTTTTTTCTCTAACTATTTAGTTAGTTGGCCCGGTTTGCAAACAATATAAATTAGTAACACCTCGAGTCTTAGAGACTCGAATTCAGCACTCATACCTCGACCCTTTGACGCTCGGTTTTCATGGTTTGACGTGGCCTGATGCCACGTGGCATCCACATAGATCTCGAGTTTCTGAGACTCGAGATCTGCATGGCAGCCACGTGGAATGACACACAGATCTCGAGTTTCTGAGACTCGAGATCTATGTGGATGCCACGTGGATCTCGAGTCTCAGAAACTCGATTTTTATATGCCCCCATGTCCAGTCCCATCCGGTCATGTCACTGACAGGCAGGTGCCTTCTGGCGTGAACATGTTTTTACTGTATTACTTCTGGCGTGAACATTGCATATTTTTACTTTATTCTCTGCCAAGACTTAAGCCCGTGACTTCTTTATGTCACTTGGCTAAAGCTCCAACAGGAATTGCTTCTCTCTCAACTCATCCTCTCTTACTCTGCATTACTCCTCTCTCAACTCTCATACTCATTCTACAGAGCAGAACAATACTTCCCTCTCATANAAATAAAACAAAAACAATACAAGGGTGTATGTGGTATTACCTCAAAACTTGGAGAAATCTGAAGGGATCTCGCCGGAGAGACGGTTTGCACGGAGACTCAGAACTCGGAGTTGACTCAGCCGGCCGAGTGTGTTGGGTGGAATCGGACCCACTAACCCAACCCCTGGTAAACGAACAAAGGACTGATCAGCTACGATTCGCACTCGACTCCGACCCAGTTGCAAGCTGAGTGAGTCGACTTCCATTGTACGCGGTTCACATGTGGGGTCTGGTTAAGAAAAGCAAGGAGAGCTTGCTTGTCCTGAGTCGGCTCAGAGTGCACTCGCCCACTCAGTAGCAAAAGCAGCGAAGACGGTGAGGGAGAGAAGGCGATGAGTGAGCGAGAGAGAGAGAGACGCTGAGGTGAGGTGAGGTGTGCGACTGAGAGAGAGTGAGTGAAAGAAGACAAGAGAGGGTCAGTGAGAGTGGAGAGTGGAGAGTGACTGTGAGAGAGGCGTTTAATTTAAAATGCCTATTAAAACTCGACTTTCAGAGAGTCGAGTTCCATGTAGACCGACAGATCAGAGCCAGGTGGCGTTACTTACCACGTGGACGACCACGTCAACGCCAGGTGGCGTCTACGTGGACCTCGAGTTTTAGAAAGTCGAGTTTTATGTGCATGCCACGTGGCATCACGCCACGTCAAACCACGAAAACCGAGCCACAAAAAGTCGAGGTCTGAGCGCAAAATTCGAGTCTCAAAGACTCGAGGTGTTACTAAGTGATATTGTTTCCAAACCGGGCCAACTAACTATATAGTTAGTTAATTATGGGTAATTACCCATTTCGTCCTATAAAGAATGAAATATCTTATTTAGACTCCAAACCACCAAGGCAGCGATTTAATCAAATTAGTTAATTAATCAAATCACATATTTTCCAACAAGATAATTTAACACATTAATTGCACCACCGTAACTAATCACCAAACAAAACAATAAAAATTATAAAATGTATAGATATTTTGGTGACAAATTAGAAAAAATAAAAAATAAATAAAAACCCCTTTAATGAAAACAACCACTTTGGAGATCCAATCTTGTATAAAATTCACTATAAGAAAACAATTACAAATAGTCTACTTACAAAATCTTTATAGAGCTAAACTTTCGTTTGCCTTCCCATCTCAATGACTCTAGAATATCTAAAATCTTCTAGTGAATTGCCTCCATAAACGAACCTTGTTCACAACCCAGAACTCAACAACAATGACTCACTGTTGGAGAAATAGGTATGTAGTCTCAGGAATAGTTTGAAGCTCAAGATTTTTAAAAAACACACAATTGGTTTTATTGTGTAGGATCAAATTAAGCACAATGATAGATTTTCTTTGTTTTTTTTTTTTTTTTTTTGAGAAATAATTGCAACATGTTGCTAATCCCGCAGCTCGAACCCTTTCTCCCCTAAACTCCCAAGCACATTGTGCATGGGGAGGTGTCAATTCAGCTACAAAACCTTTGGCAGATTTTCTCTATTAAGGCTCAATAAGATGGTTTTCTAGATGGATTTGGTATAGCTTTATATACCATATCCTTCTCTAAGGAAAATTGTACTTGGTGTTTTACATAGGTAAATTTGGCATTGGGGTAATCCTTCTTCTTGCAGGACTCAGATTGTAGATCTGAAATTTTCGCTTGAGTGAGTATCTCAGTAAGTTTTTTCCTTCTTTAATGTTTCACTCAAGTTTGAGCTTTGCTTGTGAGAAATTCTTTTTCTTCAAATTTCTTCAGTATCATTTAACAGATCTTTAACTAAACTTTTTTAATACCATGATTATAACCCTTCGATACTATATTTGTCACATGGAATTTTGTCAACATCTAAAACCTAACATTTTAGAGCACCTATTTATTTGATGCAATAGCATAGAGTACTATATAGGTCACATGACATCATCTACAAAATGACAGAACTTTATATAACCAATTTTCTTTAAATAGTTCTCTCAAAAAAAAAATTTCTTAAAATAATTTTTAGTGGGTAAAAAACTCAACTGAACTCAATACATTAAACTTAATTGTACTACTTGAGAAAGCCACATACATAAATACCGATTTTATTAGAATGCATGGCTCTTTATAATTTCACTAGTAAGTAACCCGTGCTTAAGCACGAAAATAAGAAATTGAAATGGTGATATTGATGTTAGCTTGGGTTATTAAACATATAGGACATTAGTTCAGCTAGAACATTTAAAGGTACTAAAATTATTTTTCCTTGCAGTTTTCATGATATTGTTACACAAAGTTTCTCATTACATTGCAATTATGTGCTCTCTCTATCCCAATTTGTTTGTCCTCTATTCCATTTTGGAATATCCCAAAAATATTGTCTTATTTCTAAAATTAAAAACCATTAATTTCCTAATGTTCCTATTATGCCCCTAATTTATTTCCAAAACCATTTTTGATAAATTTATTTAAGGGTAGTTTTGAAAACTTATACATTTTTATACAACAAACAAGACAATAAATGATGTTCCCTTAAAAAGTTGGATTTTTGAAACCGGACAAACAAATTGGGATGGTGCGAGTATATAATTTTAAAAATCACTATTGAATACTACATATACAATATCAATTCACAATCATTGTACGTGAAATTCTACTAAATACAACACAAAATAAAAAGAATGGATTGGTCCAATGGCATCTCTTAAATTGAATGTGGATAGGTGCATGAGATCATTCAGCTCAATTACAAATTTTTAGGTTCAAGATCTTTGCATATAAAATATCTTAATAGAAACAGTATAAAAAAATATGCTCATTTGTTTAGAGAAAAAATAACAACAAAAATTTGAACAATTTAATTTTTATGGAAAGCTAATAATAGCAAAATCTAATTTTCATTCTGATTGAATTTAGGAGTGTGCGCAGGTTGGATTAGGTGGGTAAACACCAATTTTTCCATCCAATCCGCCACTAGCAGGTTGGGAAAATTCCAATCTGCTACCAACTCACCAAAGTTTAAATCCGGCAAATTGGTTATAAATTTTGGTGGTTTCAACTCAGTGGATTAGACGGGTTGGGCGAGTTGACGTTAACAATATTTTTTAAAAAAAATTTATCACAAACTACAATTTTTTATTAAATAATCTCAAAATATAACTAATGCACCAAAAAAAAAAAACTAAAGGTAGATTTCAATGAATGATCTCAATTCTAACATAAACATAGGGTCAATGAAAAAGATATATATCATCTCTAGCAAAAGTAGGCTCTACCTCACAACTTAGGAAACTAAAAAACAGTAGGCTCTGCCTTACAACTTAGGAAAATTAAATCAACAAACTTAAAGTCTTAACATTTTCAAAGTCACATCAAGGATTTAAAATAATAAATAAATAATTAGACAAAGAACTAGATGAATTGTATTCTTTTGTAATATATAACATATTTAACTTGAATATACAATGAACTACTTGAATATACAATGAACCTACCTGCTAGAACGGCTTTACTTGTAATATTATAAGTTTATAACATGTTTTATAATATATAAACGGATTAAATGACATAAACCAAAATAATAATAAAAAAAGACAAAAAAGAATTAAACAATAGAAGACAATAACGCAATTACATACCTAAGTGATTGTCGGTGAAGAATTCAAATGATAAGAAATAGGCTCCAAAAAGGTTAAAGAAGAAAGTGGTAGGGAAAGACGGTGGCTAAAGGTGAAAGCCAATAGTGAAATGTGAGAAGAAAAAGTGAGACCTAGAGCCACAAAGTGTATACTATATACACGGCTGAAGTAAACGGGATAGGTGGTAGGTAAGGGTGTTTAGGGTTTCAATGTTGACTTTTTAGATTTTGTTTAAGTAATTTTTGAAGGACAGTTCTATTTAAGGAATTGATTATTGATTAGTTGTAAAAATTTATTAGGTGAATTTATTAACTTTAAATACTTAACAATCTAAACTAATATATTTTATTTTTTATGTATGTATAATTAAGTAGGTGGGAGGAGTTGTAACGGGTTGGCAATTTTTCAATCCATAACCCAATCCAATCCGCAATTTTGGGGGTCTAACCCGCCCAACCCAAATCGCCTAACTTAATAACCCGCATGGGGCGGGTGCGGGTCGGGCGGGTTGATGGGTTAAGCGGATATTTTGCACACCCCTAATTGAATTTTCTCTTATATATATATATATATATATATAGACACACACATTACCTAGTTAGTAATAGACCATAAATAGTCATGGTATATTACACAAATAACTTATAAATTTGAATTTTTTTTAATTACACAAAAAAATGGCTCATAAATAGGCAACTCTTTTTTTCTCTAATTTTTATATATATAGACACATGCACTAGCTAGTTAGTAATGGACCGTAAATAGTCATTGTATATTACACAAATAACTTATAAATTTGAATTATTTTTAGTTACACAAAAAAAAAAATGTCTCATAAATAGACAACACTTTTTTTCTCTAATTTTATATAGGTTAGATATATTATTAGCTTTTTTTATGGTTTATTTATACTAGACTCCTCGTTTTATACACCAAATTAACTCAATTGGCACAAAATTTTAAAAAATCTTAATTAGATGAGATATGTGACGCAAAATTAAACTCTAATTGAAATCCAATTTTTACATTGAATTAACTCACTTGGCACAAAAATTTAAAAGCTTAGATTAGATAGGACACGTGGCACAAAATTAGACACTAGTTAAATTTCAATTTGAAATCTAATTAGATTTTTTCTCAGATTTGGCTATTAAATATATATATATATATATATTATATATAGACACACACATTACCTAGTTAGTAATAGACCATAAATAGTCATGGTATTACACAAATAACTTATAAATTTGAATTTTTTTTAATTACACAAAAAAATGGCTCATAAATAGGAAACTCTTTTTTTCTCTAATTTTTATATATATAGACACACGCACTAGATAGTTAGTAATGGACCGTAAATAGTCATTGTATATTACACAAATAACTTATAAATTTGAATTATTTTTAGTTACACAAAAAAAATGTCTCATAAATAGACAACACTTTTTTTCTCTAATTTTATATAGGTTAGATATATTATTAGCTTTTTTTATGGTTTATTTATACTAGACTCCTCGTTTTATACACCAAATTAACTCAATTGGCACAAAATTTTAAAAAATCTTAATTAGATGAGATATGTGACGCAAAATTAAACTCTAATTGAAATCCAATTTTTACATTGAATTAACTCACTTGGCACAAAAATTTAAAAGCTTAGATTAGATAGGACACGTGGCACAAAATTAGACACTAGTTAAATTTCAATTTGAAATCTAATTAGATTTTTTCTCAGATTTGGCTATTAATATATATATATATATATATAAGATGGGTTCAAGTTACACCTGGTGTAACTCTAAGCAATGTTA
Source organism: Quercus suber (assembly GCF_002906115.3). Classification (NCBI taxonomy): domain Eukaryota; kingdom Viridiplantae; phylum Streptophyta; class Magnoliopsida; order Fagales; family Fagaceae; genus Quercus; species Quercus suber. The sequence goes on along the minus strand of NW_027069491.1, from coordinate 894,386 downwards.
CACCACTCAATATTTTTTAATTAGATGCAAATTTTAACAAATCTACCATTAAATTACATTATCTTTGTATATTCTTCATATTTGCAAAATTTCAAAGTGATCAAAAATCAATATTCATATCATCAATCAATTTTTTAAATTCAAATTTTTGTAGTTTAAAATAATGCATAAAAAATGAGTTTGTGGATCAAATGGTAAATAACATCCAATTTACATGAAAATTGGCATGATTGTTAAGAACATATAAAACATGTAATTCAACAATGAGATTTTCAAATATGAATTCAATAACAAGTTATTTGGTGGTGTGACATTACTTAGAGTTACACCAGGTATAACTTGAATCTGACCCTATATATATATATATATATATATTAATGTATATTGGTATCTATCTAGTCCTCTTTCAAATTATTAAAATTAAAAGAATCATTAGTATAATAATAATAATAATCATAATAATAATAATGATAGAAATTATATTATTTTCATTGTCATCATCAATATATGCTATTATTAATATTAGGGCATAAAAAGTAAATATAAGCCAAATAAATAGAAAGAAAATCTTTTTTTTTTAATACAATATAGAAATTCTACTCTAGTCTAATCTAAGTATATATATGTGTGAAACTCCCTTCTGGAGACTTGAACCCTGACCTTTGCCCCTTACACCTCACAAGCACTTATATTTGTGGAGTGACCACCGCACCAAGGGTGCGTGGTGGTAAAGAAAATCTTAGATAATAGCTTGTTTTGTTGGTCATTAATTTGTTAACCAAACAACACTTTTTTACAATGTTTGCCGAACATTCAAACTATTAACCCAACATTTTTTTTACACATTTTACCATTCGCTCAAAATTTTCAAATAACTCATTTTAATTAAGCAATTAATAAAATCAAAAGTTTTTCAAAAGAATTGTGCTTAGGATATCATAATTTTTACTAAATATATAAGTCCTATAAATTAATGTGTAAATTTTTAAATATCAAACTAAATAGAAATTAATGAATTTATTTATTATATTTTCCACGTGACATCAATCCTAGTTATTGTTGGGTAAGTTTGTAAGCTTTTTAATAATAAAATTAGTAGTAACTTTAGTTTATTGTTTAAAAAATCCATTTTTCAAATGGGTGTACCAATCTCAAATAACATCAGTTTGGTAATGGGTATTTCTCTAGCCATACTCATGGGATTTGCCATGAATATACCCATGCTTATTCAAGAACCCTTTATTGTAAGGTCCCCACCCAAAAAGAAAAGAAAAAAAAAATGGAATGGAAGAAGAGACGAACCATATGAATAAAGTAGTAAGGATATGTCATCAGATAGTTTTTAATATATGATGTAGACAAGAAATATTGAATATTGTATCAAATGGCACATGAAAACAAATCAAATAGGATTATTGTACACGTTTGCATCCATTATGTATCATCCTCTTCTATTCTCTAACCTTCAACATCTCAGAAACAACCAAAAAAAAAAAAAAAGAGTTCAGATTTTCACAAGTTCTCAAAAAATGAGAAAAATTAATATATGCCTTTAGAGCATTAATTTAAGAAATATTTTGATAATAAAAATTAAAAAAAAATCATTTTTTTACATTTTTTTATAATTTTCTAAAATAATCCATAATAAATGCTTGAAAGCACCCGTTAATTGAACCAAAAGAAAAAAGAAAAAAAGAGAGGTAGATGAAACAAAACAGAAAGAAGGCCTAGAAAAGAGAAAACAAACAAAAGCTTCCTATTGCTTGTAAAATATCCAACATCATAAATATTGACTATTTCACCGAAAAACAACTTCAGTCTTATATATTATGGGTCATGCTAACAAGTGTCTTTAGGGCACTCATTAATAATTCATTTTAGGAAAGTTTTGATACCACTTTTATGGGAAATAAAAAAAAAAACTGTCAAAATATTAATTACTTTTTTTTTCATTTTCTATAAAAAAAAATTTTAAATGGATTATTAACCAATACCCTAAGAACACTCGTTAGCATTTTTCATATATTAATACAAAGACTAAAGTTGTTTTTCGGTGAAATAGTCAATATTTATGATGTGGGATATTTTACAAGCAATAGGAAGCTTTTGTTTGTTTTCTCTTTTCTAAATAAAATAATAATAATAATAATAATAATAAATAATAAAATTTCTCCGTTGCCGTTATCTTTATGTGTGTCCGAGGTTCCTCTCCCTCTTGACACTTGTCAAATAGATCACTTGAACCTCCCATACTCGTGCTTGATCAAACCTCTTCGGATCCGAGGGCTCATGACTACTCGGACATATGAGCATCTCCTCGGATGGAATACGTGTTCATCTCCAGGCATCCCCCATTGGCGTGGGCATCCGACTGAAAGCCCCATCTCCTCGGATGAAGAGTGTTCCTCATTCAGGGCCTTGGGCCCAATAAGTTGGGCTGGGTTTTTCTCCCCCCACAATAGAAATTATATTATTTTCATTGTCATCATCAATATATGCTATTATTAATATTAGGGCATAAAAAGTAAATATAAACCAAATAAATAGAAAGAAAATCTTTTTTTTTAATACAATATAGAAATTCTACTCTAGTCTAATCTAAATGTATATATGTGTGAAACTCCCTTCTAGAGACTTGAACTCCGACCTTTGCCCCTCACACCTCACAAGCACTTATATTTGTGGAGTGACCACCGCACCAAGGTGCGTGGTGGTAAAGAAAATCTTAGATAATAGCTTGTTTTGTTGGTCATTAATTTGTTAACCAAACAACACTTTTTTACAATGTTTGCTGAACATTCAAACTATTAACCCAACATTTTTTTTACACATTTTACCAATCGCTCAAAATTTTCAAATAACTCATTTTAATTAAGCAATTAATAAAATCAAAAGTTTTTCAAAAGAATTGTGCTTAGGATATCATAATTTTTACTAAATATATAAGTCCTATAAATTAATGTGTAAATTTTTAAACATCAAACTAAATAGAAATTAATGAATTTATTTATTATATTTTCCACGTGACATCAATCCTAGTTATTGTTGGGTAAGTTTGTAAGCTTTTTAATAATAAAATTAGTAGTAACTTTAGTTTATTGTTTAAAAAATCCATTTTTCAAATGGGTGTACCAAACTCAAACTGATAAACTAAGTCTGAGAATACATATATCTCAAATAACATCAGTTTGGTAATGGGCATTTCTCTAGCCATACTCATGGGATTTGCCATGAATATACCCATGCTTATTCAAGAACCCTTTATTGTAAGGTCCCCACCCAAAAAGAAAAAAAAAAAAAAAATTTTAAAATGGAATGGAAGAAGAGACGAACCGTATGAATAAAGTAGTAAGGATATGACATTCTCAAAAAAAAAAAGTAGTAAGGATATGTCATCAGATAGTTTTTAATATATGATGTAGACAAGAAATATTGAATATTGTATCAAATGGAACATGAAAACAAATCAAATAGGATTATTGTACACGTTTGCATCCATTATGTATCATCCTCTTCTATTCTCTAACCTTCAACATCTCAGAAACAACCAAAAAAAAAAGAGTTCAGATTTTCACAAGTTCTCAAAAAATGAGAAAAATTAATATATGCCTTTAGAGCATTAATTTAAGAAATATTTTGATAATAAAAATCAAAAAAAAAAATCATTTTTTTACATATTTTTATAATTTTCTAAAATAATCCATAATAAATACTTGAGAGCACCCTATAATTGAACCCAAAAAAAAAAAAAAAAAAAAAAAAAAAAAAAAAAAAATGCTCCACCTGAAGAAACTATCCTTCCCCTCCCTCGTACTGTTCATGTAATGACAGCTGGTGCAGCCCCTCCCCCTTCTGTCCTCCTTTCAATGACTGAAAAAGGCTTCCGTGTCACACACACTTACGGTCTCTCAGAAACCTATGGCCCCTCCACTGTTTGTGTGTGGAAGCCTGAGTGGGACTCACTACCCCCTGTAACCCAAGCCCGTCTAAATGCACGCCAAGGTGTTCGGTATGTAGGTTTAGAGTGCGTAGATGTTGTCGACCCTAAAACAATGCAACCTGTTCCTGCTGATGGAACTACAGTTGGGGAGATCGTATTCCGGGGTAATATTGTGATGAAGGGCTACTTAAAGAACCCAAAAGCAAATGAGGAGGCTTTTGCAAATGGGTGGTACCATTCGGGAGATCTTGCTGTAAAGCATCAAGATGGATATATAGAAATTAAAGATAGGGCCAAAGACATCATTATATCTGGAGGTGAAAACATCAGTAGTGTGGAGGTAGAAAATGCTTTATACTTGCACCCAGCAATTTTTGAGGTATCAGTGGTGGCAAGGCCGGATGAGAGGTGGGGTGAGTCTCCTTGTGCTTTTGTGACATTGAAGCCTAATGTAGATAAATCGGATGAGCAGCGTTTGGAAAAAGATATAATAACGTTCTGCAAATCTAAGTTGCCTGCTTATTGGATACCAAAGTCGGTTATATTTGGACCATTACCAAAGACAGCTACTGGGAAGATACAGAAGCATTTGCTGAGGGCCAAGGCAAAAGAGATGGGGCCTGTCAGGAATAGTAAGCTATAGCTCTTGATGGTGACTGTAGAAAGAAAGAAGAATAAGAGACTACTTTTCAGTTCTTAACATGTTTTTCTTTTGATGGTTTGTACTTGTTGCATCCAATCCTACAATCTCTTTGTTTCTATTTGTAAGTGCCATATGTTGTGCTGGCAGATTGTAAGAAATTAGCTGGTTATTCAGCAAAACATTATCCTAATCTGGTACTGTAATAACTTCGAAGACTTCCATGATGGGTATTAAAAAAAAAAATATTGCATACTGTTGGAACAAAACTTCCTCACACGGTTAGCACTAAGGTTTCCATTCACTTGGCCATTGAAATTTCATCAACTGTAAATACCAAGGAAAATAAAGCCACATTGTCTAAGCTTGATGTAAGGGTATTGCCAGTTAGTTATGCAGTGAAAATAGTTACTGCTGCACTTGTTACTGGTTGAGTCTTCAATTTCCTTACTTCTTGCTATTAATGGTTCTAGCCTCACACAGCTCCCATATGGGAAGGGCAGGGATGGGTTTGGGCCCCCATGAAGCAGAGAGGGCAGCCAAATTGTGCTAGTCCGTTTGCCTCAGTTTCTTTTATTTTTTGTCTTGTTTTGTTTTTGTTTTTTTTGTTTTTTAATCTAAAAGCATAATTTTTATCAAGATACAACTGTACTTTTGGACAATGATCAAAATAAGGTAATGAAAACAAGGTGATTCAAACACACAATGACAATAATCTTAACAAGGAAAAGAGTCGGAGCCTTTTTGAGTGTCTAAAATAATTGGGGAACAAATTGTGAGGAGAGTGATCAGAATCATGAATAGTTTCAAACTTTCACTAACAGATATATTGCTACCCTAAAAAATAATGTAATTGAGCTTCAAGCTAGGTGCCAGAGATGATTTTGCTAAGAGCAAGAGGCATGATTTAACTTCAACCCAAGCCAGATCAACAGCGGGTTCTTTGGCTGCCATGGCCTCTACAATTTTTTTTCTTTTACTTTCTCTGTGTATCACTTATTTGCTTAAAGGTGAGACAAAAAGTAACTTTCAACCAAGAAGTTAAAGTTAGTTTTCAAATACACAATACCGTATTTATTCTTCTAACAAGGTGAGTACTAACTTAGGGAATGGATTGTCTAGGTTGGTGTCATGTTGACACCATCCTAGTTTTCTTGCCTATTTCAAGTGCTTAAGCTTTCTTGTAGTTAAAAAATTGATGGACCATACTTATTTAACCCACTCCAAAATGGGCTTATATATAAACAATTTCTAATATTCTTGAATAATTACAAATAAATATATAAACACTTATTTATATAGGTACACTAATTAAATTAAAAGATTAGTAAACTGAATTATTAGTTTGTTTAGAACAATTAGTATAAACAATAAATTATTCTTAAAAGATCTCATACAAAACTTTTTTTTAAGTGATTGTCAAGATTTGAATCAATTAATAAAAATTTTATTCTTTAATAAAGGATCTAAGATCAAATTCCAACTATAACAAAAGAAGAAGAAGAAGAAGAAGAAGAAGAAGGGATTTAAGCAAAGAGACTAAAACGAGTTTTGTAAAAACATCTTACTAGCCATGTAAATTGGGACAAGATTAATTTGGATTAATGTAATGTGTGTCTAATAATCGTTAAAAAAGTTTATTATATTGGGTTAAAACGTTAATTAGCACTTCAGTTAAAATAGTAAACTTTAAAATTTTAAAAACTTAACATAAGGTTATCTAACACGTGGGATAAACCAAAATTTACAAAAAGGCGAAGGTTGAAGTTGAATCTTCTTTAGAGTCAGGATGAATCAAAGTCATCACTAAGGTAAGATTTAAATTTTTTTCCCTAATATCTTTAATCTCTTCAAATTTCATAATCTAGGGTTTTAAAATTTGGAGATTTTACAAGATCAAAGGTTTTAAGCCAAATGAGTGTGCTTAACTTCATATTTTGATGAATTTTGAGTTGTAACGTTAGATTATTGACTCTAGTATGTTTATAGCTTGATTCTTAGAGGGAATTAGTAAGCAAATTAGCCCTAAACGTGATTTTAGCATTAGATTTCATTAAAAAAAAAAAAAAGCTATTTATTTGGATTGTACTCGAAAAGTTGATTAGGAACCTAATCTAGAACCTGAAAAGGAGTTGTATAAAAAAAAGAAAAAAAGAAAAGAAAAGAAAAGAAAAAGTTATAAAATCCGAAAAATAAGGATTCTTGATAATATCTTTAATCCCTTCAAATTTCATAATCTAGGGTTTTAAAATTTGGAGATTTTACAAGATCAAAGGTTTTAAGCCAAATGAGTGTGCGTAACTTCATATTTTGATGAATTTTGAGTTTTAATGTTAGATTATTGACTCTAGTATGTTTATAGCTTGATCCTTAGAGGGAATTAGTATGTTTTAATCTAATGCTAAACGTGATTTTAGCATTAGATTTCATAATTAAAAAAAAAAACTATTTATTTGGATTTTACTCTAAAAGTTGATTAGGAACTTAATCTAGAACCAGAAAAGGAGTTGTATAAAAAAAGAAAAAAAAAGAAAAAGTTATAAAATCCGAAAAATAAGGATTCTTGATAAAGCTCACTTGCAAGCAATATGGTTGGGAGGAAAGTGTGGCCACCGCGCCCACCTTTGGCCCAATTAGGTCCAGTGAATATCCATTATGAACCCACTTTGGGCCAAAATTCAGACTAGAACATTTAATTCCTCAAATAATAGTAATTAATAAATAAAAATTAAGGGATATAGTTTCATAAAGTTATTTTCAGAATAATTAGGTGAAAATTGTAATCATACCATAGTTAGCATCATATAATTTTGGTAATAACTCAGTTGTGTTTTTTTTTTTTTTAATGAAAAATTCAAATTAGATGGAATATGCGTAAATCTGGGTTAATTATTAATGTTTGGGGGTTAAAATTTTGTGATTTTAAAGGTAAGTAACCTTTTCCCCTGGCTAGTGATTATTTTTACTTAAAACATATTGTTTGATCTAAAGAAATTGTTATTTGTTTCTCATGATGATATGAATCGATTGTTGAATTTCTTTAATTAAGTTTTTCTTAAAAAAGATGAAGATGATTTCCTTGATGAAATTATAGAGTTTTCAACTATATTAGTTCTATTTATAGTACATATTACATCTATTAAACTAGGAACATGCATGAAAAAAGAATCAATGTTTTGAATAAAATATAGAAAAATTATTTTCTTTGTTATATATATATATATATATAGAGAGAGAGAGAGAGAGAGAGAGAGAGAGAGAGAGAGAGAGTTTGAATACGAATACAATGAAATTCAATTGAATTTTTATAGTTTGACTATGTTTTGGATCCTGCCAATGGGCTATATGCACTGTTTTTAAAATCGGCCTGAAATGATCGGTTCAACAAGGAACCAAACCCTAAACTGGTTCAATAAAATACAAAAACCAGCAAAAAATCCAGGAACTAGCCATTTTTTCGGTTATTTAACCATTCCTAAAATTAGTTTCTTCTATGACTACCATGCATGGCTTATTTGAGGTTCTAGGCCTAGCGACGTGGATGTAGCATGTTCATAGTCACATTTGTGTAATATATATATATATATATGTAATATTTTAAAAAATTTATTGTCAAAGTCCAATAAATGCTTCCAACCGTAGAATTGTTTTATATGTTTGATTTAACTAGTTAAGGTCACTGGTTATTTTATCGAGCTGTTTTGCTCACTTCTTTCTTTCTCTATTTCAAAATTTGAGGATGATATCCATTTCGGGCTCTTTGAGGTATTGCATGTGAGAAAAACTTTAGGACTTACATATATTCATTGAGATTAGTGTATCAGTGAGTCTGCAGGGAAGTTTTCTAATTTGAAGATTTTGTTTCGAATGTAGTAGATAGTTTAATTTGAGGGAAGTATTTAACCTGTGAATGATTTCTTAGAGTATAGTTTTTAACCTCTAATTACTCAATACTCACTAATAAGTAATAAGACGAAATTTTATAGATGTACAACATTGTCATCACATGCATAACCTCAAAAGTCATAAGTCATATATATAGTTTAATTTGGGGGTGTGATAGTTTGATTCATGATTTGACATGAAGTTTGACATGCAGATTAGCACCAAGAAAAACATATGATGACAAGGAATGAGGTGTGTGTGTGTGGGTGAGATAAATACTAACCAATGAAGTATTGTAATAAAACACATAACGAATTGTTGGGCATGATGGTGTCGGGTAGGCCTCGTTCTTGACCCTCGTGGTTATGGAGTCTAATCAAGCCAATCCCATACGATTGTTGATTATTATGAAGCCCTTTACAAGCTATGGCAGCCAGTGGTCATATTCACAACGATAAACTTGTCTCTATACTCTTAACATTTGACGATTATGTTTTTTCTTTTTTTCCACTTTTTAATTCAGTGAAGAAAAGAATTACGATGTGATTTGAGTTGCGGCTTAAGGAATCTTAAAGCTTTGAAAGGATTGGTGCATCAATCAATTGCGAGATATAGGATTCAATATTATATTAGATTACGGTTTGTAAAGGACTTTTATGCTATCTAATAAATCTAATCATCTTAGAATTATGATAGCTTTCAAAGTGTGACATAGCAATGGTAACGAAATATAGATTCTTTCTTCTATCTATGCATGTTTCGAAGTTGCTTCTTGTAGCGTGTTTCATGTGGCCAAAAAATGCACAGTTAGAACTTAGACTTGAGCTCCTTGGCTGGACTACTCAGATATCCCACAAGAGCTTACAATCATTATGGCAAAGTAAACTAAAACTCATTTGCCCACCCAAACCCACCCATTCTAATTGAATCCAAATCCATCCAATTATTAGTTGGGTTAAATGGACATCAACCCAATTAGACCTAGTGATTATTGGGTTTTAACTAAAAACCCATTGAGGCCCTTTTAACCCAAAAACAATATACCCAAATTCAACCTAGCCCTTCCCATTAATTAAAAAAAAAAAAAAAAAACCCAGCCCCTAGAGACGTTTTAGTGTTTCATTTTCCTTCATTTTCTCGGCTTTGAATCACGTTTTTATAGGAAACCAACAACTTCAGCACCTTCAAACTCTCACACACTTCCCACATTCCATCTCTCTTTTCACTTCTCAAAGTCTCCCTCCTCTTTCTGATTCCGGTAAGTTCCAAAAATTTCACTTTTGATTTTTCTATCTTTCCGTTGTTTCTGTTTGGATCCTGAGAAAACACTAGAAATGGAAAGAAACTTTTACAAATTTTTTTTTCTACTTAATTTCTTGCTCAGCTGCGCTTAATTTAGTTGCTTTGTTTACTTGAGCTGAATGTCTCATATCATATGCGCGTGTTATTGTTACATAATTTTGGTAAGCTGAAACAACAAAACTCAGCGTTTTGGCTCTATGTTTTTTTCTCATTCGTTTGGAAGCTGAGATTTTTTTTTTGATAAGTATTCGACTCAACTGAGTTTAATCCAAAAGCATGGTTCTCTATTTGTAATTTTGTGATTGATTAGAGGTTAAATTTGTTATTGGAGGCTGCTAAATGGAGCATAATCCTGTTTGTTTGCCAAGAAAACTGAGGAAAATAGTGAAGAAAAAAAAAAAAACGATTTCCATGAGTCTTTTACTATTTTTTGGGGTATTTTGGTCATTTGGTAGGTTTCGGGGTTATTTTGGTAATTTTCAAGTTTTGAGATATGTTGATTATTTTTGAAGATTTTAGAGTACTTTAGTCATTTTCACTTTAGTGGTATTTTGGTAATTTTGATAATTGGGTGGGTTGGGGTTTACCCATAATCATTGGGTTGAGTTGGGTTTGGGTTAAAAACAATTAGTTAAATGAGTTTTAATGAGAAAATGAGTTTTATATACACAACCTAATTATGCCAATTCTAAACTCATCCAAACCTACCCTGACACCCCTAATTTAGTGTCACGTACTTACCGTCAAAACAAAATCTAATTATGAAATGAAGAGCGTCTTGTTGGTTCCATTAGTCTAGCTGGAGGCATAAACCAACCAGTATTTAAAGTTTAAACGTCTTTCTTTGACAAAATTTCAGAGGCAAATACGGATTTGATTAAAGAGGTTTCCAAGTAGGGAAGTTAACTGGAGGAGGATAAGGAAAGAGCTTCATGTTTGTTAGTTGGCAGAGCTATCTTTTTATGTCAGCGATGGTATATTCAGGATAAGAATGTGATATCCAATTAGCAACACACACCCATATCTAAGGCCACTGTTGTAGCTTAAAGCTTGTAGTTCTGAACTACTAAAATCCATGCATGGTATCTACGGATAGACATGTTCCTTCTCATCCAAGATTTGCCAAAACTTTCAAGCAATATTGGTGGGTCCATATATATTATTCATGATCCAGTTAGGCCACAATTTCAACCAATCATATCTTCTCTGTCATTCACTGCCAAATTGTCATTTTTGGCCATAGTCCCTGTCGATTCACAGGGCAACTAATCACTCATACATTGCATGAAATGAAAGTCACGTTACACTGGCGATGAGAAAGAATCTGATTGGTTGGCATTGGAAAAGTGGAAACTAGCAGAAAGCTAACTAATCTTTTCTTCAAAATAAAGAAAACAAAATTAAATATTCAAATAATATAATTTTTTTTTGGGAGTGCAAGAACTATAATAATTTCTTATAGATTGTCGATCCATTACCTTTTTATTATTATTATTTGGTGTGAAGGGGTTTTTATAAACTTATAATTCGCCTCAAACAAGGCAACTACTTTATTGCTTCCATATATAAGCTAGGAAAATAATTTGCAAAGAAACTATGTAATATGTCATTGAGCAAGCCTAGATACATGAATAATAAATATCATCCAAGTGAAGCCCAATAGTTTGCAAAGAGAAATATATATAATCATTCATAATTTTATTATTTTAGATAATAGAATTTGACTCGTGTCTACTCTACAGTAGTTGGAGGCTCGAAGATTATTATCTAGTCAAGCTTGGGGAGTTAAATATATGATTAAGAAAAGATTAATTGTAGTACAATTTAAAGTATTGTTATGAAACTTTGACATATACAACCTATATACTTTCACCTGGTCAATACGTTCCACGCAAATCTGCTCCAGCTTTATCTGATTATTAGGGCATATATATATATATAATATTATATGATAATTTGATCAATTTAATTGGTTCTAAAAGTTGGTCCAACGGTTTTAAGGCCTCATGTAATCTTTGAGATCTTAGATATTCTAACCAATACCATAGAGTCATACTTAATGGATTCTTTTACGTAATTATTTGATGTATGCGGCATGAGAAGATTATATTCACTAGGGATATTTACGTGTTCTAATTAAGAACCGTGATCACTGTTAACAAGAAAAAAAAAAGGGTACAATTTAAAATTAAGTAAAACCATAAGAAACATTAATCAGCTATATATATATGCTGACATCAAATATTCATTATGTTCATGTTCAAACCTTAAGGTGCCACCCCATAAGACACATTAAACATGAAATGTAGACTGTAGAGTGAGTTTCATGTTCGGACAGAGAGAGCCGTACTATTTGTATTAATATATATATATATATATATATATATATATATATATATATATATTTTTAATGAATATTTGTATTAACATTTAAGGCTGAAGGTTTTTATTTATTTATTTATTATTATTATTATTATTTTATTTAGAAAAGAGAAAACAAACAAAAGCTTCCTATTGCTTGTAAAATATCCAACATCATAAATATTGACTATTTCACCGAAAAACAACTTTAGCCTTTGTATTAATATATGAAAAATGCTAACGAGTGTTCTTAGGGTACTGGTTAATAATCCATTTAAAGAAAATTTTTTATAGGAAATGAAAAAAAAAGTAATTAATATTTTGACAGTTTTTTTATTTTCCATAAAAGTGGTATCAAAATTTTCCTAAAATGAATTATTAATGAGTGCCCTAAGAACACTCGTTAGCATGACCCTTAATATATAAGACTGAAGTTGTTTTTCGGTGAAATAGTCAATATTTATGATGTTGGATATTTTACAAGCAATAGGAAGCTTTTGTTTGTTTTCTCTTTTCTAGGCCTTCTTTCTGTTTTGTTTTATCTACCTCTCTTTTTTTCTTTTTTCTTTTGGTTCAANATATATATATTTTTAATGAATATTTGTATTAACATTTAAGGCTGAAGGTTTTTATTTATTTATTTATTATTATTATTATTATTTTATTTAGAAAAGAGAAAACAAACAAAAGCTTCCTATTGCTTGTAAAATATCCAACATCATAAATATTGACTATTTCACCGAAAAACAACTTTAGCCTTTGTATTAATATATGAAAAATGCTAACGAGTGTTCTTAGGGTACTGGTTAATAATCCATTTAAAGAAAATTTTTTATAGGAAATGAAAAAAAAAGTAATTAATATTTTGACAGTTTTTTTATTTTCCATAAAAGTGGTATCAAAATTTTCCTAAAATGAATTATTAATGAGTGCCCTAAGAACACTCGTTAGCATGACCCTTAATATATAAGACTGAAGTTGTTTTTCGGTGAAATAGTCAATATTTATGATGTTGATATTTTACAAGCAATAGGAAGCTTTTGTTTGTTTTCTCTTTTCTAGGCCTTCTTTCTGTTTTGTTTTATCTACCTCTCTTTTTTTTTTTTTTTTTTTTTTTTTTTTTTTTTGGGTTCAATTATAGGGTGCTCTCAAGTATTTATTATGGATTATTTAGAAAATTATAAAATATGTAAAAAAATGATTTTTTTTTTTGATTTTTATTATCAAAATATTTCTTAAATTAATGCTCTAAAGGCATATATTAATTTTTCTCATTTTTTGAGAACTTGTGAAAATCTGAACTCTTTTTTTTTGGTTGTTTTCTGAGATGTTGAAGGTTAGAGAATAGAAGAGGATGATACATAATGGATGCAAACGTGTACAATAATCCTATTTGATTTGTTTTCATGTTCCATTTGATACAATATTCAATATTTCTTGTCTACATCATATATTAAAAACTATCTGATGACATATCCTTACTACTTTTTTTTTTTGAGAATGTCATATCCTTACTACTTTATTCATACGGTTCGTCTCTTCTTCCATTCCATTTTAAAATTTTTTTTTTTTTTTTCTTTTTGGGTGGGGACCTTACAATAAAGGGTTCTTGAATAAGCATGGGTATATTCATGGCAAATCCCATGAGTATGGCTAGAGAAATGCCCATTACCAAACTGATGTTATTTGAGATATATGTATTCTCAGACTTAGTTTATCAGTTTGAGTTTGGTACACCCATTTGAAAAATGGATTTTTTAAACAATAAACTAAAGTTACTACTAATTTTATTATTAAAAGCTTACAAACTTACCCAACAATAACTAGGATTGATGTCACGTGGAAAATATAATAAATAAATTCATTAATTTCTATTTAGTTTGATGTTTAAAAATTTACACATTAATTTATAGGACTTATATATTTAGTAAAAATTATGATATCCTAAGCACAATTCTTTTGAAAAACTTTTTGATTTTTATTAATTGCTTAATTTAACAATGAGTTATTTGAAAAATTTTGAGCGATTGGTTAAAATGTGTAAAAAATATATATATATATATATATATATATATATATATATTAATACAAATAGTACGGCTCTCTCTGTCCGAACATGAAACTCACTCTACAGTCTACATTTCATGTTTAATGTGTCTTATGGGGTGGCACCTTAAGGTTTGAACATGAACATAATGAATATTTGATGTCAGCATATATATATAGCTGATTAATGTTTCTTATGGTTTTACTTAATTTTAAATTGTACCCTTTTTTTTTTCTTGTTAACAGTGATCACGGTTCTTAATTAGAACACGTAAATATCCCCTAGTGAATATAATCTTCTCATGCCGCATACATCAAATAATTACGTAAAAGAATCCATTAAGTATGACTCTATGGTATTGGTTAGAATATCTAAGATCTCAAAGATTACATGAGGCCTTAAAACCGTTGGACCAACTTTTAGAACCAATTAAATTGATCAAATTATCATATAATATATATATATATATATATGCCCTAATAATCAGATAAAGCTGGAGCAGATTTGCGTGGAACGTATTGACCAGGTGAAAGTATATAGGTTGTATATGTCAAAGTTTCATAACAATACTTTAAATTGTACTACAATTAATCTTTTCTTAATCATATATTTAACTCCCCAAGCTTGACTAGATAATAATCTTCGAGCCTCCAACTACTGTAGAGTAGACACGAGTCAAATTCTATTATCTAAAATAATAAAATTATGAATGATTATATATATTTCTCTTTGCAAACTATTGGGCTTCACTTGGATGATATTTATTATTCATGTATCTAGGCTTGCTCAATGACATATTACATAGTTTCTTTGCAAATTATTTTCCTAGCTTATATATGGAAGCAATAAAGTAGTTGCCTTGTTTGAGGCGAATTATAAGTTTATAAAAACCCCTTCACACCAAATAATAATAATAAAAAGGTAATGGATCGACAATCTATAAGAAATTATTATAGTTCTTGCACTCCCAAAAAAAAAATTATATTATTTGAATATTTAATTTTGTTTTCTTTATTTTGAAGAAAAGATTAGTTAGCTTTCTGCTAGTTTCCACTTTTCCAATGCCAACCAATCAGATTCTTTCTCATCGCCAGTGTAACGTGACTTTCATTTCATGCAATGTATGAGTGATTAGTTGCCCTGTGAATCGACAGGGACTATGGCCAAAAATGACAATTTGGCAGTGAATGACAAATCTCAAAGATTACATGAGGCCTTAAAACCGTTGGACCAACTTTTAGAACCAATTAAATTGATCAAATTATCATATAATATATATATATATATATATGCCCTAATAATCAGATAAAGCTGGAGCAGATTTGCGTGGAAATTATTGACCAGGTGAAAGTATATAGGTTGTATATGTCAAAATTTCATAACAATACTTTAAATTGTACTACAATTAATCTTTTCTTAATCATATATTTAACTCCCCAAGCTTGACTAGATAATAATCTCCGAGCCTCCAACTACTGTAGAGTAGACACATGAGTCAAATTCTATTATCTAAAATAATAAAATTATGAATGATTATATATATTTCTCTTTGCAAACTATTGGGCTTCACTTGGATGATATTTATTCCTGTATCTAGGCTTGCTCAATGACATATTACATAGTTTCTTTGCAAATTATTTTCCTAGCTTATATATGGAAGCAATAAAGTAGTTGCCTTGTTTGAGGCGAATTATAAGTTTATAAAAACCCCTTCACACCAAATAATAATAATAAAAAGGTAATGGATCGACAATCTATAAGAAATTATTATAGTTCTTGCACTCCCAAAAAAAAAATTATATTATTTGAATATTTAATTTTGTTTTCTTTATTTTGAAGAAAAGATTAGTTAGCTTTCTGCTAGTTTCCACTTTTCCAATGCCAACCAATCAGATTCTTTCTCATCGCCAGTGTAACGTGACTTTCATTTCATGCAATGTATGAGTGATTAGTTGCCCTGTGAATCGACAGGGACTATGGCCAAAAATGACAATTTGGCAGTGAATGACAGAGAAGATATGATTGGTTGAAATTGTGGCCTAACTGGATCATGAATAATATATATGGACCCACCAATATTGCTTGAAAGTTTTGGCAAATCTTGGATGAGAAGGAACATGTCTATCCGTAGATACCATGCATGGATTTTAGTAGTTCAGAACTACAAGCTTTAAGCTACAACAGTGGCCTTAGATATGGGTGTGTGTTGCTAATTGGATATCACATTCTTATCCTGAATATACCATCGCTGACATAAAAAGATAGCTCTGCCAACTAACAAACATGAAGCTCTTTCCTTATCCTCCTCCAGTTAACTTCCCTACTTGGAAACCTCTTTAATCAAATCCGTATTTGCCTCTGAAATTTTGTCAAAGAAAGACGTTTAAACTTTAAATACTGGTTGGTTTATGCCTCCAGCTAGACTAATGGAACCAACAAGACGCTCTTCATTTCATAATTAGATTTTGTTTTGACGGTAAGTACGTGACACTAAATTAGGGGTGTCAGGGTAGGTTTGGATGAGTTTAGAATTGGCATAATTAGGTTGTGTATATAAAACTCATTTTCTCATTAAAACTCATTTAACTAATTGTTT
This sequence comes from Quercus suber, assembly GCF_002906115.3. Classification (NCBI taxonomy): domain Eukaryota; kingdom Viridiplantae; phylum Streptophyta; class Magnoliopsida; order Fagales; family Fagaceae; genus Quercus; species Quercus suber. The sequence goes on along the minus strand of NW_027069491.1, from coordinate 877,615 downwards.
TTAACCCAAACCCAACTCAACCCAATGATTATGGGTAAACCCCAACCCACCCAATTATCAAAATTACCAAAATACCACTAAAGTGAAAATGACTAAAGTACTCTAAAATCTTCAAAAATAATCAACATATCTCAAAACTTGAAAATTACCAAAATAACCCCGAAACCTACCAAATGACCAAAATACCCCCAAAAAATAGTAAAAGACTCATGGAAATCGTTTTTTTTTTTTTCTTCACTATTTTCCTCAGTTTTCTTGGCAAACAAACAGGATTATGCTCCATTTAGCAGCCTCCAATAACAAATTTAACCTCTAATCAATCACAAAATTACAAATAGAGAACCATGCTTTTGGATTAAACTCAGTTGAGTCGAATACTTATCAAAAAAAAAATCTCAGCTTCCAAACGAATGAGAAAAAAACATAGAGCCAAAACGCTGAGTTTTGTTGTTTCAGCTTACCAAAATTATGTAACAATAACACGCGCATATGATATGAGACATTCAGCTCAAGTAAACAAAGCAACTAAATTAAGCGCAGCTGAGCAAGAAATTAAGTAGAAAAAAAAATTTGTAAAAGTTTCTTTCCATTTCTAGTGTTTTCTCAGGATCCAAACAGAAACAACGGAAAGATAGAAAAATCAAAAGTGAAATTTTTGGAACTTACCGGAATCAGAAAGAGGAGGGAGACTTTGAGAAGTGAAAAGAGAGATGGAATGTGGGAAGTGTGTGAGAGTTTGAAGGTGCTGAAGTTGTTGGTTTCCTATAAAAACGTGATTCAAAGCCGAGAAAATGAAGGAAAATGAAACACTAAAACGTCTCTAGGGGCTGGGTTTTTTTTTTTTTTTTTTTAATTAATGGGAAGGGCTAGGTTGAATTTGGGTATATTGTTTTTGGGTTAAAAGGGCCTCAATGGGTTTTTAGTTAAAACCCAATAATCACTAGGTCTAATTGGGTTGATGTCCATTTAACCCAACTAATAATTGGATGGATTTGGATTCAATTAGAATGGGTGGGTTTGGGTGGGCAAATGAGTTTTAGTTTACTTTGCCATAATGATTGTAAGCTCTTGTGGGATATCTGAGTAGTCCAGCCAAGGAGCTCAAGTCTAAGTTCTAACTGTGCATTTTTTGGCCACATGAAACACGCTACAAGAAGCAACTTCGAAACATGCATAGATAGAAGAAAGAATCTATATTTCGTTACCATTGCTATGTCACACTTTGAAAGCTATCATAATTCTAAGATGATTAGATTTATTAGATAGCATAAAAGTCCTTTACAAACCGTAATCTAATATAATATTGAATCCTATATCTCGCAATTGATTGATGCACCAATCCTTTCAAAGCTTTAAGATTCCTTAAGCCGCAACTCAAATCACATCGTAATTCTTTTCTTCACTGAATTAAAAAGTGGAAAAAAAGAAAAAACATAATCGTCAAATGTTAAGAGTATAGAGACAAGTTTATCGTTGTGAATATGACCACTGGCTGCCATAGCTTGTAAAGGGCTTCATAATAATCAACAATCGTATGGGATTGGCTTGATTAGACTCCATAACCACGAGGGTCAAGAACGAGGCCTACCCGACACCATCATGCCCAACAATTCGTTATGTGTTTTATTACAATACTTCATTGGTTAGTATTTATCTCACCCACACACACACACCTCATTCCTTGTCATCATATGTTTTTCTTGGTGCTAATCTGCATGTCAAACTTCATGTCAAATCATGAATCAAACTATCACACCCCCAAATTAAACTATATATATGACTTATGACTTTTGAGGTTATGCATGTGATGACAATGTTGTACATCTATAAAATTTCGTCTTATTACTTATTAGTGAGTATTGAGTAATTAGAGGTTAAAAACTATACTCTAAGAAATCATTCACAGGTTAAATACTTCCCTCAAATTAAACTATCTACTACATTCGAAACAAAATCTTCAAATTAGAAAACTTCCCTGCAGACTCACTGATACACTAATCTCAATGAATATATGTAAGTCCTAAAGTTTTTCTCACATGCAATACCTCAAAGAGCCCGAAATGGATATCATCCTCAAATTTTGAAATAGAGAAAGAAAGAAGTGAGCAAAACAGCTCGATAAAATAACCAGTGACCTTAACTAGTTAAATCAAACATATAAAACAATTCTACGGTTGGAAGCATTTATTGGACTTTGACAATAAATTTTTTAAAATATTACATATATATATATATATATTACACAAATGTGACTATGAACATGCTACATCCACGTCGCTAGGCCTAGAACCTCAAATAAGCCATGCATGGTAGTCATAGAAGAAACTAATTTTAGGAATGGTTAAATAACCGAAAAAATGGCTAGTTCCTGGATTTTTTGCTGGTTTTTGTATTTTATTGAACCAGTTTAGGGTTTGGTTCCTTGTTGAACCGATCATTTCAGGCCGATTTTTAAAACAGTGCATATAGCCCATTGGCAGGATCCAAAACATAGTCAAACTATAAAAATTCAATTGAATTTCATTGTATTCGTATTCAAACTCTCTCTCTCTCTCTCTCTCTCTCTCTCTCTCTCTCTCTCTCTCTATATATATATATATATATATATAAATTCGTATTCAAACTCTCTCTCTCTCTCTCTCTCTCTCTCTCTCTCTCTCTCTCTATATATATATATATATATAACAAAGAAAATAATTTTTCTATATTTTATTCAAAACATTGATTCTTTTTTCATGCATGTTCCTAGTTTAATAGATGTAATATGTACTATAAATAGAACTAATATAGTTGAAAACTCTATAATTTCATCAAGGAAATCATCTTCATCTTTTTTAAGAAAAACTTAATTAAAGAAATTCAACAATCGATTCATATCATCATGAGAAACAAATAACAATTTCTTTAGATCAAACAATATGTTTTAAGTAAAAATAATCACTAGCCAGGGGAAAAGGTTACTTACCTTTAAAATCACAAAATTTTAACCCCCAAACATTAATAATTAACCCAGATTTACGCATATTCCATCTAATTTGAATTTTTCATTAAAAAAAAAAAAACACAACTGAGTTATTACCAAAATTATATGATGCTAACTATGGTATGATTACAATTTTCACCTAATTATTCTGAAAATAACTTTATGAAACTATATCCCTTAATTTTTATTTATTAATTACTATTATTTGAGGAATTAAATGTTCTAGTCTGAATTTTGGCCCAAAGTGGGGTTCATAATGGATATTCACTGGACCTAATTGGGCCAAAGGTGGGCGCGGTGGCCACACTTTCCTCCCAACCATATTGCTTGCAAGTGAGCTTTATCAAGAATCCTTATTTTTCGGATTTTATAACTTTTTCTTTTTTTTTTCTTTTTTTATACAACTCCTTTTCTGGTTCTAGATTAAGTTCCTAATCAACTTTTAGAGTAAAATCCAAATAAATAGTTTTTTTTTTTAATTATGAAATCTAATGCTAAAATCACGTTTAGCATTAGATTAAAACATACTAATTCCCTCTAAGGATCAAGCTATAAACATACTAGAGTCAATAATCTAACATTAAAACTCAAAATTCATCAAAATATGAAGTTACGCACACTCATTTGGCTTAAAACCTTTGATCTTGTAAAATCTCCAAATTTTAAAACCCTAGATTATGAAATTTGAAGGGATTAAAGATATTATCAAGAATCCTTATTTTTCGGATTTTATAACTTTTTCTTTTCTTTTCTTTTCTTTTTTTCTTTTTTTTATACAACTCCTTTTCAGGTTCTAGATTAGGTTCCTAATCAACTTTTCGAGTACAATCCAAATAAATAGCTTTTTTTTTTTTTTAATGAAATCTAATGCTAAAATCACGTTTAGGGCTAATTTGCTTACTAATTCCCTCTAAGAATCAAGCTATAAACATACTAGAGTCAATAATCTAACGTTACAACTCAAAATTCATCAAAATATGAAGTTAAGCACACTCATTTGGCTTAAAACCTTTGATCTTGTAAAATCTCCAAATTTTAAAACCCTAGATTATGAAATTTGAAGAGATTAAAGATATTAGGGAAAAAAATTTAAATCTTACCTTAGTGATGACTTTGATTCATCCTGACTCTAAAGAAGATTCAACTTCAACCTTCGCCTTTTTGTAAATTTTGGTTTATCCCACGTGTTAGATAACCTTATGTTAAGTTTTTAAAATTTTAAAGTTTACTATTTTAACTGAAGTGCTAATTAACGTTTTAACCCAATATAATAAACTTTTTTTAACGATTATTAGACACACATTACATTAATCCAAATTAATCTTGTCCCAATTTACATGGCTAGTAAGATGTTTTTACAAAACTCGTTTTAGTCTCTTTGCTTAAATCCCTCTTCTTCTTCTTCTTCTTCTTCTTCTTCTTTTGTTATAGTTGGAATTTGATCTTAGATCCTTTATTAAAGAATAAAATTTTTATTAATTGATTCAAATCTTGACAATCACTTAAAAAAAAGTTTTGTATGAGATCTTTTAAGAATAATTTATTGTTTATAGTAATTGTTCTAAACAAACTAATAATTCAGTTTACTAATCTTTTAATTTAATTAGTGTACCTATATAAATAAGTGTTTATATATTTATTTGTAATTATTCAAGAATATTAGAAATTGTTTATATATAAGCCCATTTTGGAGTGGGTTAAATAAGTATGGTCCATCAATTTTTTAACTACAAGAAAGCTTAAGCACTTGAAATAGGCAAGAAAACTAGGATGGTGTCAACATGACACCAACCTAGACAATCCATTCCCTAAGTTAGTACTCACCTTGTTAGAAGAATAAATACGGTATTGTGTATTTGAAAACTAACTTTAACTTCTTGGTTGAAAGTTACTTTTTGTCTCACCTTTAAGCAAATAAGTGATACACAGAGAAAGTAAAAGAAAAAAAATTGTAGAGGCCATGGCAGCCAAAGAACCCGCTGTTGATCTGGCTTGGGTTGAAGTTAAATCATGCCTCTTGCTCTTAGCAAAATCATCTCTGGCACCTAGCTTGAAGCTCAATTACATTATTTTTTAGGGTAGCAATATATCTGTTAGTGAAAGTTTGAAACTATTCATGATTCTGATCACTCTCCTCACAATTTGTTCCCCAATTATTTTAGACACTCAAAAAGGCTCCGACTCTTTTCCTTGTTAAGATTATTGTCATTGTGTGTTTGAATCACCTTGTTTTCATTACCTTATTTTGATCATTGTCCAAAAGTACAGTTGTATCTTGATAAAAATTATGCTTTTAGATTAAAAAACAAAAAAACAAAAAACAAAACAAGACAAAAAATAAAAGAAACTGAGGCAAACGGACTAGCACAATTTGGCTGCCCTCTCTGCTTCATGGGGGCCCAAACCCATCCCTGCCCTTCCCATATGGGAGCTGTGTGAGGCTAGAACCATTAATAGCAAGAAGTAAGGAAATTGAAGACTCAACCAGTAACAAGTGCAGCAGTAACTATTTTCACTGCATAACTAACTGGCAATACCCTTACATCAAGCTTAGACAATGTGGCTTTATTTTCCTTGGTATTTACAGTTGATGAAATTTCAATGGCCAAGTGAATGGAAACCTTAGTGCTAACCGTGTGAGGAAGTTTTGTTCCAACAGTATGCAATATTTTTTTTTTTAATACCCATCATGGAAGTCTTCGAAGTTATTACAGTACCAGATTAGGATAATGTTTTGCTGAATAACCAGCTAATTTCTTACAATCTGCCAGCACAACATATGGCACTTACAAATAGAAACAAAGAGATTGTAGGATTGGATGCAACAAGTACAAACCATCAAAAGAAAAACATGTTAAGAACTGAAAAGTAGTCTCTTATTCTTCTTTCTTTCTACAGTCACCATCAAGAGCTATAGCTTACTATTCCTGACAGGCCCCATCTCTTTTGCCTTGGCCCTCAGCAAATGCTTCTGTATCTTCCCAGTAGCTGTCTTTGGTAATGGTCCAAATATAACCGACTTTGGTATCCAATAAGCAGGCAACTTAGATTTGCAGAACGTTATTATATCTTTTTCCAAACGCTGCTCATCCGATTTATCTACATTAGGCTTCAATGTCACAAAAGCACAAGGAGACTCACCCCACCTCTCATCCGGCCTTGCCACCACTGATACCTCAAAAATTGCTGGGTGCAAGTATAAAGCATTTTCTACCTCCACACTACTGATGTTTTCACCTCCAGATATAATGATGTCTTTGGCCCTATCTTTAATTTCTATATATCCATCTTGATGCTTTACAGCAAGATCTCCCGAATGGTACCACCCATTTGCAAAAGCCTCCTCATTTGCTTTTGGGTTCTTTAAGTAGCCCTTCATCACAATATTACCCCGGAATACGATCTCCCCAACTGTAGTTCCATCAGCAGGAACAGGTTGCATTGTTTTAGGGTCGACAACATCTACGCACTCTAAACCTACATACCGAACACCTTGGCGTGCATTTAGACGGGCTTGGGTTACAGGGGGTAGTGAGTCCCACTCAGGCTTCCACACACAAACAGTGGAGGGGCCATAGGTTTCTGAGAGACCGTAAGTGTGTGTGACACGGAAGCCTTTTTCAGTCATTGAAAGGAGGACAGAAGGGGGAGGGGCTGCACCAGCTGTCATTACATGAACAGTACGAGGGAGGGGAAGGATAGTTTCTTCAGGTGGAGCATTAACTATGCTGTTGAGAACCACAGGAGCAGCACAAAAGTGTGTCACACCATATTTGGCTATGGCTGAATAGATTTCCTTAGCCTTAACCTGAAACACAAAAAACATCATGAAGATCATTCATATTTATTAAAATCAACAAGCAGGGTATTAAGAGTTCAGATTACATAATGAAGATTGCATAATTTCTTTCAAACTTCGGATAGAATAGAATGGCGGAAAAAAATACATGTGTGGTTGACCCTGACTAGTCTATTGAGAAGCCATATCTGACCCCAATTTTCTGGGACAACGGCTTGGTTATTGTCATTGTATAATTTCTTTCAGACACCAGTAAATATGTTAAGCAACTACAAACCCAACTATTTACCTGGCGAAGGCATATGCTTGTCGCACAAATAGCAGCAAGAGTCCAAGGGAAACACCAACCATTGCAATGGAACATGGGCAGAGTCCATAGGTATACAGGTCTGTCATTCATCTCCCAGATAATAGGATTACTCATAGCCATGATATATGCCCCCCTGTGATGTAACACCACCCCCTTAGGACTAGCAGTAGTACCAGATGTATAACCCAAAGAAATGCTCTGCCACTCATCCTCTGGTGGTTTCCAAGCAAACTCAGGATCACCAGCTTCCAGGAATTTCTCATATTCAATAGCCCCTCTTCCTAAAGCGTATTTGAGTCCACTGGGGTCACAGTTTTTGTCACCTATGACAATCAGAAGTGGAGGCTTGAAACTTCTGCTTTTCTCTGCCCAGATTTTCAAAGCTTCTTCTGCTAAGCCAAAATACTCTTGATCCACCATCACTACAGCAGCTAATGAATGACCAAGAAGGAAACCAATGGTTGATGCATTTAGACGAATATTTACAGCATTTAGAACAGCTCCAGCCATTGGAATTCCAAAATGAGCTTCATACAGGGCTGGGACATTTGGTGCAATTACGGCTACCTATTAGCAAACCTCAGAAAGATAAAATTAACATGTGTTCCAGCTCTTATACAACATAAAGAAGTAGAAGATAAAGGCCATGGGAGCAGAACCCTTAACATTTCAAAACACATGCATCAAAACCATCCAGACAATTCATGTAACTAAGATGTTAACAAAATAAAAACTATCAACATAACCAATGATTCTAAAATTTCTAGCAAGACCATGACAGGCAGGGAATTAAGTATCCCAGGTACAAGTAGCTTTGTATAACCATGAAACAAGAAAGCAAATGCAGGAAGCAAAAACCTCAACAATTAAGAGACATGTTAATGAGTTTAAGCAAGATCAGTACAAAAGAAACATTAAGAACAAGTATGTTAAGTAATTTTTTTTCCAGATCACCATAAAGTCTTCATTTTTGTTTCTTTTCACTATAAATGATGCTCTTGAAAATTGACAGTCATATTGCACTTGTTTCAAACTGCTCTTCTTAATACATGCAGATACTGCAGGTAATGCCATATACTTGTAGCAAGGTGACTAATAAAAAGGGGTATAATTGAAGGATTTCATATTAGACTCAGGACCACTGGCTAGACTAGCATATCTAATGTACGTTTCAATATGTTCCCCATGTGCTAACATATAATTATAGGTACAGAATTAAGACCACAATTTCATTGAAAATTCATATTCTTGTGTAGCATATGTTACTCTGGAAATGGACTGTTCTTGAGAATCTTATGAACTCTGTATTTGAATACACACAATGCAAACAGCAATTAAAAAAATTTCACATCTTTTTGAAATTAAGGCCCATTAGAACCTGATTATTTCCAATGTTTCAATAAGCATTGTGAAATGTTTGCATTGCTCCATGTACTTTAAGTATAGGTCTTCAAGGGTATCATGGATTTATGATACTTGAAACGAAAATACTATATGTACAATAAAAACCAGGAGAGTATAAAAATATTGCAAATTTCACTACATAAACTTCAAAAGCTTACATGTCAACTTTTAAATAAAAAATAAAAATAATGCTAAAATCTTATTTTTATCCCTAAAATTTGTCAAGAGTGTTTTTTCAATAATTTAGGACAAAAACAACTTTTGGTAAAGTTTAAGACCAAAATAATATTTTAGACTAAAAGTAATTAAGAAATTTATTTATTAAGTAATTAAGGTCGCACTAATCAAATTCATTGCCATGCAACTTTTATCAGCTTTTTTGTAGTGAATTTAGCAATAGCTTTTAGCATTGTTTCCAATTACCAAACTTATTAAATGACTTTCTAAAGTGGACCATAATTTGTAACATCCCAAATCGAATATAGCACAAACCATAGAAGACAGTGTTATATCTTAAAGGCATTGATTTAGAAAACATTATAAGCTTGTTTAAAAAACTCTATATACTAATTTCATGTTCATGTCTGTTTTCTCAAAATATATATATATATACACATATATATTTAAAAACTTAAAAAATAAAAATAAAAACAAAAACTGATTTCTAAACAATTTTTTTGATTTCCCATTAGATTGATATTTAAAATTTCCTAAAAAATTCCATTAAGTAGAAACTTGTTAATCTAGATTAAGAGTTCTGGATTTCACAATATCATCCATACTTGCTTAAATCAAGCTTTTTTTTTCTTTTTCTTTTTTTGAGGGGGAACTTAAATCAAAGCAATAATCTCAGAAAGGAAGAAAATCCAAAGCAAAAAATCTAATAAAAAAGTGATAAAACTAAAAATTCAACCAAAGTTTGATTGTATCAACCGAACATGACATCTAATAATAGACGAATAGTCACACAAAATAATATGACCATGTATTTATTTATTTCAGACTAGATAAGCCCAAAAAAAAATAATAATAAAATAAATAATAATATCCAAAATTTGAACTTTTCATTTCTAGAATATTCAAAGCAACATGAAAGCAATAATTTTTCCGTTCTCTGTTTTTTTTTTTTTTTTTTCTCAGGAACCAAACAGAGAGACAGCTATATAGCATGCAATAATAACAACAAAATTGTGTACCGTGGAACCGAGGCCGATGGAGTGTTTAGAGAGAGAAGAGGCCAATCGACGGCAACGGCTGTAAGTGTCACGCCACGTGTAGCGTAGAGATCCATGGAGCAGTGAAGTTTTGTCAGGGTGTGCCAAAGCAGCTCTGTCCAAAAACCAAAGCGGCGTCAAAGCTGTGAAGTTGGCTGCATTTTTTGGCAAATCGTCTATGTCCTGACCCATCACCACCACACACACTCTCTCTCTCTCTCTCTCTCTCGCTCTTCTCTCTTCAACTTCGTACTGCTTTTCTTAATAATGAGAAGTAGTGGCTTTTGTCGAAAGCTTGTGAAGGTTTATATAGGAGCTCCAGGTATGTGCTAGTGCATGGGTCTGATCTGATGATGTGATGAATGTGATGATCCTACGGCTCTCAGTCCGCTGAAATGTGTGACCTGTTGGTTTGGACGTTTTTTGCACGAATGTGCCGCCACTTACTAAAATCACCATTCCACCCCTACTATTATTATTATTATTATTATTATTTTTTATAATGAAATTTGACCGTGTCTACGCAATTTTTGCTGCAACTCATTTTCACTCATATTTCTAATATTTCAAGGACCATACAACGCTAAATAAGGAAGTTAAGAGAAATTTCAGTACTTATCAATTGTACTATATGTATTCAAATCATTCCCATTTAAACGAATCTATATTATCCAAGGATGGATTTAAGACTCGAAGTTAGGCTTTACTATTAGCTGTTTGTAGCAGATTTAGCCTCCGATCATACTGCTACTTAGCTGCTGATGTGTGCATCTAGTGTTGAGTAAGGATAAAATCGTTTTGTTTTAAAATGTTTTAAAAGTCGTTGGGCTGTTTATTTTGGATAAAATTAGTTGATTATGCTTAATTTTTTTAGCTTTACTATTAATAATTTTTGTTGTTAGGAAAATTATTTTAGGCTTATATATATTTTTTAGATTTTAAATCTATAAATTTTTTTTGCTTATAAAATAAAGAAAATACTAAAGTTACAAACTTTTTTACAAATTGTTCATGTAATGAGTGGTTATTGGTAAGTAAAAAAGTGATGTAAGTGGTGAGCCAAGATACGAACCAATAAAAATTTGCTATCTCAATAGTTTGTAAAATTGTTTTTTGTTGTAGCTCTATTCTTAAATGATCAATAATATTGTTTAGGTGGCAAGATGTAATTTTATTAAACAAAATTGATAAAATTACTGCCTATATATATATATATACTAATATTTGTTTTTAAATAAATAATAATAATAATGGGAGCCATTTCCCTGCCCCTCAAAGTCCATGAACGTCTCCGTCCTTGATTTTATCGTTTATGGTTTAGTAAACCATGTATAAATTATAAAATCTTAATCTGAAACAAATTCACTCCATTATCTTTCTATTCTCTGATAACACATAATAATTTCTCGAGTTTATGGAAAACTATAGCATCACATTACTTTTTTGGGACAAAGTTTTACTTCAAGTTTGAAGAAATCACTTCCAACTTATTATGTGGCGATTCACACAAAAAAAGTCTAGTTTCACAACACGCCTATTTTGAGTTTTGGTAGGTCTCAATATAATTTTTATTGAGTTTTATTTGACCTATGGTGAGCTAACACCTCAACTTTTGTGAAAAATGTAATGAGATTTTGTTGTGTCCTTCATAAACCATTCATGTGTTAGATCATATGATTTAACAAATTATTTAAACAAGTTACATGACTTATTAAATAAGTTATTTGACTAAAAGCACATGTTGATGATTGTTTATGTTGTCACATAGTGGGTGTAGGGTTAGGATTTGTGGCCCAAGCCCAAAACAATGAATTTGTAGAGAATGGGTGAAAGAGCTAGGTTGATTATGGAATCAACAACAATTAATCACAACCCTCAAGCATAAACCAACATGAATTTACACGTAAAGAATTTGTGTCCGAAGAGGTATATTATTGATTATGTGGTGAATACAGATCTTAGGGTTACAATAAAACTTTTTTGTTTTCTTCTCCCTTGTTTTCTCTCTCTCCCCCTCCTCAGGTGCTTCTTTCCTTCATATAACCTCCTTTCTCCTCATCTCCATCGTCCACTTATATCTCATCCGTGAATCTACTTGAGTATACGTTATGTCAAGCATCTCCTTTAGCTCTGTGTGAGTGGCGGTAGGTGAGGATACACTATTCAGAGGTCTTCTCCACATAAATGCGGCCAGAGAAGTTACTGCAGTGTCTTAAATGCGGTGGTAGCAGTTTTTCCTTTAGATATTTCCTCATTCTTATCTTCTCCAGATATACCCAAAGCTTATCTTGATCAGGAGGAGTCCTCGGAAGATCATTTTGACCTTTTATACGTTCAATTGATCCATATTATTCACGTCAGAGGAGTATAACCTCTTCGAACAGAAGGCGATCTCTTCGGATTGTAATCACTTTTCTTTATGGGGATCACTCTTCCAGATGGGCCTTGCCCTTACCTCTTCTTCTCTTCGAACGCACAGTAATCCCCACATGAGGCTCTAGGCCCACTATGTTAGATTAGGCCTTTTTCCCCCCACAATGGGTTAAAGGAATTTTCATCAAAACTAGTTTAAAGGAAAACTCTATCCACTTGATATATTTTATAGGATTTGAACCTATGCCATTTTTTTCCACCATAATTACCAATAAATTTTCTGTGTCTATGGATTTCAAAACTAATTCTCTTATTCAATAATTAGACACTCTACCAATTAAGTTTACTAGAATCTATAATGGTAATATCACTCAATACAGCATAAGTTTTTTTTTTTTTAGATCAAAGATAGAAGTAATTAAAAATTTTAATTATTACTTTATTAGTGAACTATCAATCATATTTATTTCTCATAAAAAAAATTTATTATTATTAGAGACTCTACCAATCATAATTAGAGACTCTACTAATTAAGTTTACTATAATCTATAATGGTAATATCACTCAATACAGCATAAGTTAGTTTTTTTTTTTTTTTTAAGATCAAAGATAGAAGTAATTAAAAATTTTAATTATTAATTTATTAGTGAACTATCAATCATATATTATTTCTCATAAAAAATATTTATTATTATTTCAATTTGTAATAAATCTTTTAATAGAAAATAATTTTAGTATTTTTCCAAATAAAAACCTGACTATTTATTTCGATGGTCTTTTTTTTTTTTTTTTTTTTTTGAGATTTATACCGTTTATGTGATGGATGCACATGGAAAGTGATACTACCAGCTCAGGTACACATATTTGGGCAATCGTATCATTTTTATAGATTTTAGGCATTGTTTCCATATATATATATATTTTTTTTGGCATTGCATATTTTGTAAGGAATTTTGTAGAAAAGTTGAATTTCTCTTTGATATAAATGTCACGTAGCTAGGGATAGCAATGGAGCGGGCCGGGGCTGAAGGATGGGATATTTACCCGTGCCTCGCATGGTTTTGTCTTGTCCTATCGCTGTCCCGCCTTGTACGACGTAGAAAATTTTCTTGCCCTATCTCTGCACCTTGGGACCCCACGAAGCCCCCACCCCACTCTGTAAAATTCTAATTCTTGTTAATTTGCCCGTAACTATTACAATTTTTTTAGTAAAACATTTTTCATTAATAAAAATATACTTGAAATTATAAATAAATTTATAAGAAATTATGAAGTGACACTATGAATCTATACACCATGTCTAAGAAATAAAATATCAATCTTGAAATGAATTCACTCCATAATCATTCTATTCTCTGACAGCACATAATAATTTCTCGAGTTTATGGAAAACTATAGCATCACTTTTTTTTTGGTGGACAAAGTTTTACTTCAAGTTTGAAGAAATTACTTCCAACCTATTATGTGGCAATTCATACATAAAAAATCTAATTTCACAACACCCTTATTTTGAGTTTTGGTAGGTCTCAATATAATTTTTATTGAATTTTATTTTGACTTATGGCAAGCGGACACCTCAACTTATGTGAAAAACATAGTGAGATTTTGTTGTATCCTTCATAAACCATTCATGTATTAAATCACATGATTCAATGAATTGTTTAAACAAGTTACACAACTCATTAAATAAGTTATTTGACTAAATTTCATCCAAAAAAAAAAAAAGTTATTTGACTAAAAACACATGTTGATGATTGTTTATGTTGTCATGTAGTGGGTTAAAGGAATTTTCATCAAAACTAGTTTAAAGGTAAACTCTATCCATTTGGTATTATATTTTATAGGATTTGAACTTATGCCATTTTTTTTTCACCATAATTACCCTTTATGGTTGTCACAATACCAATTGATTTTTTGTGTCTATGGATTACAAAACCAAATCTCTTATTCAATAATTAGAGACTCTACCAATTAAGTTTACTAACCTAACCCACAACACTAACGTCACTCAATAGGGTAAATTACAAATTATACCCCTAAAGTTTTGGAGTATTCAGATTTTACACCTTAAAATTTCAGAACTTAGATTTTACCCCCTGAAGCTTGTGGGTGTTTTAATTTTACACCCTAACGTTTCAAAATTCGAATTTAACTCCCTAAATTTTAGGAGTCTTTGGATTTTATTTCCTAAAATTTAGAAGTATTTGGATTTTACTCCCTAAAATTTAGGAATGTTTGGATTTTACACCGTAAAGTTTCAAAATTTTGGGTGTAAAATCCAAACTTCCCCAAACTTTATGAGATAAAATCCACATTCTTAAACGTATATTTTGAAATTTCAGAATGTAAAATCTGAACACTCCCAAACTTTAGGAATATAATTTGCAATTTACCTTTTTTTTTTTTTTTTTTTCCGCCACAATTTTGAAGAAACCTGCCACAAGAACCCCCGACATGACAGTGGCAAGAATTATGACACAATTTTTGTCAAAATTTTAAGTCGTAATTTGTTATATAAAGAGTTGTGGTTGGTAAAGTCATATTAGTGAGTCATGTAGAGACTCAATTTTACTAATCACAACTTATTATATAGTGAGTTATGAACAAAATTGTACTAAAAGTTATGTCCTTGTCATAATTCTAATGGTCCTGAGGTGGATTAGGACAAAAAAATCTTGTAACACTGTACCAACTATTAAAAGGATTTTCATAATAGATTTGACTGGTACATAATGCATTAGATTATTGAATATTACATAAATGGGCCTGGTTAACGGGTTCTTTCAGATATTTGTTAATAGATAATTTTGAGATGATTTTGATACCACTTTAATAAAAAAAATATATAAATGTTGTAAAAAAATTAGTTGTTTATTTTTTTATATAAAAGCTTTTAAATATATCTTTTAAATTAATGCTCTTAAGATATTTGTTAACTTTTTTCCATATAAAATTAGTCATGTGGAGTCTCCTATTTTTTTTAGTGCTCAAGTGTACTCGGCCAAAACTTTAGCACTCTTAAAATTATTTAGTTTTATACAAATAATTATTTTTATCTCATTTTTTGTGTTCTAATCACAACTTTCTATATTTACTATTGATTATTTTTTTCCATTTTAAACCATGGTTATTTCATAAAGATTGAAAAAAAAGAATAAATTGTTTTTGATGGACCATAAAACACTAGCTCTGAGCACACACACTCTTTTTTTTTTGTAAAATTTAATAATTTACATCCATTATAATTTTAATTAGTGGCTCATTACATTTTTCAATCACAAAAATACTTAAAGATGTGATAAGTGTTATGTGTTTGTAGGTGAAATAATTTTTTTATCACACCACCTAGGTATTTTTGTGATTAGAAAATATAATAATGTCAAATTATAATTTATGCAAATTATTAACCATTACAAAAAAGAAGAAGAAGAGCTTTACGTGCGTGCTCAAATGCTAGTACAGATAATGTCTTAATTTTTAACAACTTTAGAGTCCATAACTTGGAAGCCAACTTTGAGTTCACGGCTTGAAATCGACTTATAGATAGATAATAAAATTTATTTTTTTAATAGATAATAATAATTATTAGAACATAAATATAAGTATAGATAAAAAGTGGGATAAATAATTTATTTATTTATTTGTTAGTACAATAAAACTATTTGCTCACCACTATTATTCACCATAAGGGAAAAGAGGGGAAAAAAGCAATTTCCCTTTTTCAGGTCAAGGATAAGTAAGCTTTCATCGGCAACCTCTGTTTGACGCAGCGTCACATTTATATAAAGAGGAATTCAACTTTTCTACGAAATTCTTTAAAACTACGCAATGCCTAATTTTTTTTATTTAATTTTTAATGGAAACAATGCCTCAAGAGAAATTCAACTTTTCTACGAAATTCCTTAAAAACTATGCAATGCCGAAATTTTTAATGGAAACAATGCCTGCTAAAATCTATAAAAATGATACAGTTGCCCAAATATGTGTACCTGGCTGGTAGTGTCGCTTCCATGTGCATCCATCACATGAACGGTATTAAACAAAGACCATCGAAATAAATACGTCAGGTTATTTTGAAGCAAAAAGAAAAAAGAAAAAAAAAGTCAGGTTTATTTGAAAAAATACTAAAATTATTTTCTATTTAAAAGATTTATCACAAATTGAAATAATAATAATGATAATATGATTGATAGTTCACTAATATAGTAATAGATTAAAAATTTTAATTACTTCTATATAGATCTTNAAGCCCGCCACAAGAACCCCCGACACTGACATTAGTGGCAAGAATTATGACACAATTTTTGTCAAAATTTTAAGTCGTAATTTGTTATATAAAGAGTTGTGGTTGGTAAAGTCATATTAGTGAGTCATGTAGAGACTCAATTTTACTAATCACAACTTATTATATAGTGAGTTATGACACAAAATTGTACTAAAAGTTATGTCCTTGTCATAATTCTAATGGTCCTGAGGTGGATTAGGACAAAAAAATCTTGTAACACTGTACCAACTATTAAAAGGATTTTCATAATAGATTTGACTGGTACATAATGCATTAGATTATTGAATATTACATAAATGGGCCTGGTTAACGGGTTCTTTCAGATATTTGTTAATAGATAATTTTGAGATGATTTTGATACCACTTTAATAAAAAAAATATATAAATGTTGTAAAAAAATTAGTTGTTTATTTTTTATATATAAAAGCTTTTAAATATATCTTTTAAATTAATGCTCTTAAGATATTTGTTAACTTTTTTCCATATAAAATTAGTCATGTGGAGTCTCCTATTTTTTTTAGTGCTCAAGTGTACTCGGCCAAAACTTTAGCACTCTTAAAATTATTTAGTTTTATACAAATAATTATTTTTATCTCATTTTTTGTGTTCTAATCACAACTTTCTATATTTACTATTGATTATTTTTTTCCATTTTAAACCATGAGTGTCGGGGGTTCTTGTGGCGGGCTTTTTCTTTTCCTGTGCAGTGTGTACTACTGGATCCATGTATGATGTATCACAGATTGACAGTGAGAAAGGGGGTTGAATCTAGCACTCGTGCACAGTGGGATTTTGTCTCTTTTTTGCCGCAACAAGGGCCTTTGTTTTTGCACAATGATTTTTCATTAAAACCCAAATAACACTTCTTTAAAAATATTAAAATCTATAATAATAAATAAAGGGGGTCCCTAGCAGGTTTATAAAGGGAATTCAATGTACATTTGTGTGTCCTCTTGGCTGTTAAGAGCCACTTGAACTCCCACAGGCTTGACTCTTGAGAACTATCAAGCGTCAATGTTTAAATTTGCCGGGTTTGGAATTTTTCCAAAGACAACCTTCTTCTCCAATCCCAGCAATGGAAAAAGAATTTCAAGGAGGGACCTTGGGTAGGTTAAATTAGAGGAAGAGAGAGAAAATCATGAGAAAATTTCAATTCTTCTTTTAAGGTGCGTGCCACATTTTAGGCTCTTGAACTCTCGTAAATAAGCTTTTTGTTTTTATATAAAGACTAAATTTAATAAGGATGTAGGGTAAGCATGGCAATTTATCGCCTCCAGTCAAATGATACCACATCAGGCTTTTTTTTACATAATTTCATAGAAAAGAGTAGGTATTAACACACATGATTACACACCCCTTCAATATATTCAAATATTAATAAATAAATAATTTATTTAAAAAAAAAAGACAACATCATTATGCAAATCCGCCGCCACTTTTGCAAGACCACTAGGTAGGTGGGTCGTGGGGTCATATTGTTAACAGTATAGTTGAACCAAATCTCAAAACCAATAAACACAAATTAATTAACACACATAGACAAGAAAGACATCAAATTTACGTAGTTGAACTTGGCATCAAAAATATCAGTACCCAATTCAAAATTCAGAATACCTAGTTAGGTTATGCAAGAATTTGAGCTTCTAAAGGAAAGTTTGAGGTCAGTGGTTTCAGAGTTGGAATATGGGTTCAATGACACTAATAATTAACGACTTCTAGGCTAGACTACATGTACGGGAAGAACTCTGGGTTTTAGTTTTTAATTTACGAGTTATTTAATTAGATGAAAGCGTTTGAGAATATAATCATGTGTGGTAGCATCTAAACTCTTACCTTTAAAAGTTTGATGTGTCAAACTGATATTGTATAGTGTAAAATAAGAATTTTATACCACATCCTTATTAAATTCAGATTCATATAGATAAATAGGCTTGTTAAAATAGTAAGTTGTAATTGAAATACTATCATTTTTATATAAACTTACCATTAACACTATTTTTATTATGCATCATTTAGAACAATCCAAATCAATAATTGTTAAAAAATATCGTATCATTAGTTTTATACAAAAGCCATTTCCCATTTTAGGTAGTTAAATGAATAGTGTATTGTTTGCATACAAGCAGTATTTTATTTATTCATAATATTATGATTAAATTTTAAGCTGTACATTAATTTATTACAACCCTCATTCTTTTTTTTTCAAACTTTTTTACTATGGTTAACTCTAGTATTTTACTTATATATATATATATATGTATATATTATTATTATTATATATAAACGAAACCTGACTTTTAGTTTACTTCTCCACAATTTTTCACATCAGTATTTTTATTTTTATTTTTAATTTGATTTAATTCTTTCAATTTTATATATATTTTTTATTAACAAAGTAAATGCCTAATGAGGTAAACCCATTGAAACCAACTACCTCTCTGTTGCTGTTCAATCAAAACTCGTGTTATTCGGTGGGGTAAAAAAAAAAAAAAAAAAAACAATTGGAACCAATTTTCTCGACAATTTAAAAACAAAGTCCATTGTAATTGGTCATCGTCACTGTCAAACTTTTGACTATTGGGGCTCTATGGGGATTCCATTTCTATGATTTTTTTTTATAACATGTTGGGATGCCATTTGCAATACCCCTAAAAAAAATTCATCCACTTTTCTATTTTTCCATAATCACTTCAAAAAATTAAAAAAAGAAAGCAAATTGGGTTCTATCTAATTAATTTGCATTTGGTTATATATATATATATATATATATAACTGAAGTCTTTGACTTTTTATTAACTTCTCCTGAACTTACCATATTATTATCATTTTTTTAAAATAAAATTATTATTTTTTTGTCTAAACTTAACAAGGAGTGAAACTCCAACTCTCTAACAAGTCCAACTTAAACTCAAACTCATCATTATCATTTTTTAAAAACAAAATTATTTTTATTTTATCCAAACTTAATAAAAAATGAAATTCCATCTTTCTAACAAGTCCAATTTAAACCTTGATTCCTTTCAATAGTTATAGACATGGATTATTCTTTTGAATGTAACTCATCTTTCTCTTATATTTCTCTATTGTTTAGTCATATATATTTTGTGTTGTTTCAATAATTTTTAAGCAGTGAATTATCTGATTTTTTAATATTTTCTGGTCTTTCAAAAGTTTTAATATTTGAATTTTTGAATTATTTTTTTGCAATATTTAAAACTATCTAACAAATTTTTTGTAAGCCATTTCACGTTCAAACAATGACTTCTTCATCAAATTGTAACTCAAATTGAAGTCATATAAGAGTAAATTATGCAACGGTGTAATTTCTTAATCAATTTAAAATTTTATAAAATTATTCTAATTTACCTCATAAATAAGTAAATTTCCATACATAGCATAGGTTAACTGCTATACATTATTCAAGTTTAACGCAATGAAAGTTAGTGATCGCTTCAGAGTTTAAAAAGCTATTAGCTCCCATCAAACCAAAAAATAAATAAATAAAAAGCTGTTGCCCACGTTAATTGAATTAAAAGTGATCGTGTCAATCAACCTCTACATTTCTCTTTTGAAAAGAAAAAAGTAGCCAATTTGGTTACATATGCCCATTGGCCTTTCAAAATGATTAAATGAAGTCTCTATCACACAAATGATCACATGAAGTGAAAACCACTGGCTACTGTACATTAGTAGAAAACCGTATCACCTTCTCCTGTTATGGTTAAACGAAGAAGTGAAAACAACTGCGTCTATTAAAATGATTTTTAGCCTATTCCATCCCAAATTTTTTTTTTTTTTTGATTTAGCATAGGGAAAGTAAATCAACCTACTGGCTACACTGTACATTAATAGAAAATCCTGAAATCCAGCTTTAAGAATTTGTAATTTATGATTTGTCACGCGAAGGCTGTAAACAAGCTAAGCTTTGTTGAGTAGTACATGTTTGAACTTAGCTTGTAAATGTAAAGTGTATCTTCTAAATTTGACTAAAATTCATTTAAGTTCTCTAACTTTATTGAGTCTTCTGAATTTCAAAGTTATTTAATTCAAGCATTTTTTCCAATTTCATTAAAAAAATGCCGTTAAATATGCAATTAACTAATAAAAAAAATTGAAAACAAATTCTTACATGAAAAATCTATAAAAATATTTTTATTAATTTTATATATTTTTTTCATGTGAAAAGTAATTTTTTAAGGGAAATTTTTAACAAAACTGGACAGAAGACCTAAATTGAATAAATTTAAAATTTAGAGAACTCAATTGAACAAAAATAAAGTTGGAGACTAAAATGAAATTCAACCAAACTTAGATGATACAATTTGCATTTTAACCTATAATTTATTATAAAAATCTTGTTCACTTAACATTTTTCTTAATTTAATATATATTAGTATTATGCCCGTGCGATGCACGGCTTAATAAAAAATATTTTGATAATATAATTAAATTGAATAACTATTAAAATGAAAAAAAAAAAAAAATTACATGGAAGATGTATATTATATAAGTTCAAGTTTGACATATTATTTTCAAAAACAAATATTATAAAATATTTTAAAAACTATGGCAAATTGTAAAAATAGTATAACAATTATTAATGATATCTCTCTCTCTCTCTCTCTCTCTCTCTCTCTCTCTATATATGTGTGTGTGTGTGTGTGTATAAAAGATAAAAACAAAAAAAAAATAATCTATTTTTTTAAAATCTAAAAAATAATTGAATTTTGTATATTTGTCCTTATATATTATATATCTAATTACAATGATCAATAAAAAATTTTATAATCTTTTTAATAATTCCTATTTATTTATGAAGAGGGGATCATCCTAAAAGAATTAATTCAAAATATAAGATTAAAAAATAAATTGTACTTGTACATCTAAAAGAAATTTAATTTTTATTTCTTATTTTAATATTTAAATCATTTGTTTCAGTGTTGATTTTATTCAAATGGTTATAAGTTATATCACACATTCTAACTTAATAGTAAAAAAAAAATATAATACCCTAACTTAATGTAACATTTTAAGTTACTAATAAATAAATATAACACCCTAACTTAAAGTAATGTTTGCAATTGTATTGTGCTTTAGCCTTCAAGAATACATATATTATTTTTTTTCTCGTAAAAAAAACATAGATATTAATATTACACATGAAAAATAATGAATTCAATAATTGAAACAGTTGAAAACAAAATTAAGCCAAAATCCCAATTCATTAATGAAAAAGTATCCAAATTTCTAAACTTTTAAAAAAATGAAAACAAAGTTAAGTAAAGATAAACTTACATAGAAATTTGGACTAATGGATATAAGAACATTCTTAGATCCTTCTTTTTCTCTTGTATCCAATTTCATGTTTAACAATAAATTTTGCTTTTAATTAAAGAAGATAGATTACATGGAACAAAGCACTAAACAAAAGCCATGACAAATTAAATCCACGTATAATAAAATATTGATGTCAGCAACAAATAATCATGTGATAAGAAAAAAAAATACAAATATACTGCTTGCTATATTGACATCTAAAAAAAATACTAAAAGGTGCGATCAAACATAGAATTTCAGCCTATCTATAAAACTTGTTGATAAAAATCATATAATATATAATAAAAAGGCAACAAATACACAAAATCTATTCAATTTGATTAAAGAAAACAAAAATACCTGCAAGGTTGTAGGTAGGGTACAAAAGAGAAGGGAAGAATATAGTAAATAATTGTAAGGTGTGTAGTACAAAGAATAATACACTAAAAAACCGTGTGTATACATAGAGAGAATTTTAGGTTGTAAAGAAGAGGATATGAACAATGTAAGTGGTAGGATTTAATCCTGCTATCCAAAGGATGAGTGGATTAAGGCCCAAAGAGCCTAATAAAATAAATTTGTAGAGAGTGGGATAAAAAGCTAGGTTTTAACCAAATGACAACAACCCTAATGGGCTAAAGCGGATATGAGAATTAGGAAAAACAATAACTAGACAGATGGGATGTACAAAAATTCTTCCTCGGCAATGTTTGAGGAGGGCAGTTCTCCAATATATCTTTCTTAGATTTGGTTATAGTAGTTGTTCTTAATGCTAACACCGATTTTGTGTCCCCCACCCTTTGGAGAGTCTCTCTCATTATATAGCTCCCCTCAGGCGATCTTGGCCTTCCATTTATTGATCCTTAGTACACCACTTGAGTGTTTGTCTCATTAGACACCTTCTTCAGCCCCTTATGAGTTGCGGCGACTAAGGTTTCAGGGGTCTTCTCCACATAAATGCTGCCAAAAGGTTTGGTGGCATGCATTAAATGTAGGGGCAACCACCACCCCTTCAGTCATGTCAGGGCTAACCCCTCTCTAAAACATCTTCTTAACAGTAGGACCTCCTTTTGTAATATTCCATTGATGTGGCCTTAATGTACGAGTGTGTGGCCTCCTCCACTTGGCAATGGACTCCTCGGCCATGGATATAACACGTGGCACAGATGCCTTATTTAAATTCTTGTACCCTATAATAGCTCATCAAAACTCCGGTTATCTTTCTCTTATCCGAGGAGAAAAATGAAGTTTTGACCTTGGAATGTTAACTCCACACTTTTCTTTGATTTCTACACGTGAAAGCATCACTTCGCATGTCCCACAACCGTTTTGGCACTTCAGAGTCTGTAGCGTCCCATTAAATGATCCAAGTGGCACTTGGTTCCCCACATCCTACAGTGAGATGGAGATCCTACGGCTAGCGCCTCT
The DNA here is from genome assembly GCF_002906115.3 of Quercus suber. Lineage (NCBI taxonomy): Eukaryota > Viridiplantae > Streptophyta > Magnoliopsida > Fagales > Fagaceae > Quercus > Quercus suber. Next base: position 854,503 of record NW_027069491.1, on the reverse strand, counting down.
CCTCAAAATTTGAGTGGGATAACTTCCACCCAATCTCGCCTCCTATATAAGGCGCCTGGAGGAATCATTTCCCCAATTTACAAATCTCCAAGCTCTCCAGACTTACAAAATCACAAACCTTCAGAACTTTCTAATTTTTTTAGTTTTCCAATTTTTTTCAAAAAAAGTCCTTTAAACCTTTAAGAAGTTCAGGAAGCAACCCTCGTGTTCATTCTCATAAGTTTTTTCTCTTTTAGGTTCTTTTCTCCTCGGCCAGTCTTCTCAACCTTCTGCTCTTTATTTCCTTTCCCTGAAAATTTCTTTCACTTCACCTTAGCCTGCTTAGATGGGTAGATTTGCTCCCCTCATAGATTCTCCCACTGGTATGGAGGGATTTAGGGTTAAGTACCACAATCCCCAGGGAGTAGCCCTACGGTATCATGCTCTGGATCAGGTGCGCACCCATAAGAATGAGGGGGAGGTGGTCATTCCCATGATCACCTTTATAGAAGGGGGGATGACACTTCCTATGGGTAGGATAACCTAAGATTATTTAATCACCCATAGGCTGTGCCCCCACCAATGTGCACCCAACCTCTTTAGGATTCTGGGTAGTGTAAATGCTCTCAATGAGCTAATGGGGCTAAACCTCACTTGGCATGACGTCATTTGGATGTACGAGTGCCACATGCTCAGAGACACAGGGTATTATCTTAAGTCTAGATCCTCAGTTGTCAGGCTCATATCGTGCCTCCTTAAATCCAATAAGGGTATAAAGGATGACTTCCTGATAGCCACGAGAGGGAGAGCCAGGTAAGGTGTCTTAGGCCTAGGTTTCCTCCACCCCCCCCCCCTTTTTTTTTACATGGGCATTATTTTTGCAATTTCACCACTATCTTCTTTCTTTTGGTACTCTGTTTACTTTTGATGGATGGCTTTGTTATCCTAATCATGTTTTTGCTTCTCGGATGTTTTTACAGACAAAAGACATGCAACTCCCAATCACAACCTTGTCAACTTTGCGGGCCTCAACAAGGTGCTAAGGTCTGAAGTGTTTGTAAGCGAAGATAAGCAACTGCAAGCTATCCACCTCATCCTCAACTTTGAGCCCTTGTCAAACAATTTCCAAGATGTGGCCACGTGATCAGAGTAGGAGATCCTCGGCTAGCCCGAATTGATGTCTTTGTGCCTGGGTTTCTAGCTTGAGAAGACCTCCTGCCAGTTGAGCTGCCCTTCCACCGTTCTTCCTATGAGATAGTGGCTCTGAGGGAAGAAACAACCTCCTCACACCTGTCACTTGAGGCTGAGATAGACCAATTTTACCTCGAGGAAGAAGGAGGGGCATAAGAAGAGCCTGTGGAGATCTCGAACTCTAAGGGTGAGTTTGATAGGTCCTCCATAGTTCGCTCCCGACTCATAGTTGCCTGGGTGGATAGCACTTCCGAGAAGGAGGAAGAGATGGCCTTGAACCCGAGAAAAGGCTTGAAAGAGCTCATTACAGGGAGGAATAAGGGTAGTCATCTAAAGATGCCTGAAAGTCCCAGCCCTTTCTTGCTCTTTCCCTTCCCCTTCCTCCGACACTCAACCTGCTCCCCATGCCTAACCTGAATAAAAAGAGGAAGGACAAGGAGAGAGCCAAGGAGGGGGAGCTGGTCCCTTAGAAGGAGCCCAAGTAGCAGAGGATGGCTAAAGACAAAGGGCGAGCCTCCTCAGCAGAGAGTCAAAAGGCCAAACTCGGCTGATGTGCGCCATTCAGCCTGGAACCTCGGTGGGAGTTGGATGGCACGATAGTGCCCTAGAGCTCCTCTATCAGGGAGTTCCAGAGGGGTAACACCAACTACATGGTTGATGCTCTAGAGCAACCTCTCTTAATGCCCAAGGATATGAACGTCCTGAAGAACATGAGGTAGCATAATCTCTTTATGTCCCTGAAGAGGGACTTAGCTTTGGTAAGTTTTTCAACTTGGTCCCCCTGACACTATGCCAGTCTTCTTATTTACTCATCTGATGGAGTGTTTTTGTTGCTTTTGTGTAGGCCGTCCATGAGGTTTTTGATGTCGAGGAGAAGGTGAAAGACACCCGCAACGAGGCGAGGCTTGTGAATAACCTTCGCGCAGAGGCTAACAAGTCCCTCACCATTACCGAGGGGAGGAATAAGGAGCTAGCCTTGAAGCTGGCCACCGCGACAGGGATAGAAGGAACGCAGAGGCTGGCCTCAGGAGCGCTTCGGCGTAAGCAAAGGAGCAGTGCCAGAGGCTTCATTACATCGAGATAGAGTTGGCTACAGCCAAGCAACAGGTGCTGAAGCTGAAGACGGAGCTGTCCAATGCCAAGAAAGCTGCTCAAGTGGCCTAGGTAGCTGCTAACACCGCAGGGTAGAAGTTTTTCAACCTTAGAATGTAGGAAACCGAGGCCTGGCTGACTGAAGAGTTGGCTGGGGTCTATATGGAGTACTGTCTCGAGGTCTAGACTAAAACCCTAAATGTGGCTGGACTCCTACGGACTCAAAGTGAAAGAGAGCTGAAAACATCTTCTACCTTGAGGACCTCCGAGACGTCCCTGAAGCAACCCCCAAGGAAGCCACGCATGCCCTAACTGCGACTAAGCAGCCTCCTCCCTCCCAGGCCATTCCTCCCCCTCCAAGGCCACCAAAGAGCCTAGCAACGTTGGTGACCAAGGCAATGGGGAGGAAGGGGCCAAAGGTAAGAAGGCTAACTAGAGTAAGGCCCGGCCAGAGGACAAAGGCAAGGGCAAGGAGCCCGCTCTCAAGGCGAAAGAGTCCAAGCTGGTCAAGCCCCAGGCCGTGGCCCAGGAGAAGAAGGATGTTGATCCTCCTGTCCTCCCGCCGGTCGACAAAGAAGACCCTCCCCCGGCGAAGGCTTAGCTTAGGGCTCCTCTCTCTTCCTTTTTGTATTTTTAGCTTAGGATCTTCTTTCTTTCTTTGTACTTTCTTTTCTTTTCTTTTCTTTTCTTTTTTCTTTTTAGGGCAGTTTGCCACTGTGTATAATGTACCCCTTTCTTTTGTTTAATGAAAAGACATCAATTCTTGCTTCATGAATCTTTATTTTCTTTGCAATATTTATCTATGGTTGGTGTAGTTATTGTTTTGCCCTCTGATGAGACTTGAGATTGATGTTGCCTTTAAGGGTGAATACTCAAACTTTAACAAAAGTTAACAGTAATGAATTGTTGCTAATTCAATGAATTAAACATGTATAAATAGTGAGAATAATGGCTATGTGTTGGTACCGAAAACTGTGCAATCAACAAGGGGGTCTAAATTTTTAAAAAAACATAACACTTAGATAAATAATAAGAAGCATCATTTTACTTGAGACATGTGATCTGAGGAGCCAAGCACGACCAATATTCTTATTTAATACTTAGGGAAATAATGGAGAGTGTTAATTTACCCAAGACATGTGGTCCGAGAGTGTTAATTTACTCAAGACATGTGGTCTGATAAGCCAAGCATGGCCAATGTTTAGTTTAACACTTGGAGAAATAATGAAGAGTGTTAATTTACCCAAGGCATGGGTCTGAGGAGCCAAGCATGGCTAAGGTTCTGTTTAACACTTAGAAGAATAATGGAGAATGTTAATTTACCTAAATCGTATAGTCTGAGAAGCCGGCATGACCAAGGTTTTGTTTAACACTTAGAAGAATAACCAAGATATTAATTTACCAAGTATGTGGTCAAAGGAGTCAGGCATAACCAAGGTTCTATTTAATATTCATACATGTAGTAAAGAGTGCTAAGTTACCCAAGATATGTGGTCCGAGGGGCAAGCA
>NW_027069491.1:842727-846255 GCF_002906115.3 Quercus suber | reverse complement strand
TGGCGTGACAAGACAGCACTGTTCAGTGGTCTTCTCCACATAAATGCAATAGGAGGTTTGGTGGGATGCATTAAATGTGGGGGCAGCTACCACCCCTTCAATCATGTCAGGGCTAACCCCTCTCTGAAGCCTCTTCTTAGCAGTAGGACCTCCTTTGGCAATGTGCAATTGACGTGGCATTAATGAACGAGCATGTGACCTCCTCAGCTTGGTAATGGACTCCTCGGCCATGGATATTACATGTGACGCAGGTGCCTTATTTAAATTCTTGTACCCCACAAACAAAAGGAGTTTAGGTGAAACTCAAATACTTTTTTTTTTTTTTTTAACTTTACTATTAGGAAAAAGATGAACGCATATTTATCCAAAAAAAACTTAAAAAATTAACAAAAATGAAATCACTGTTACTTTCTAATATGTGAAACAAATTGAATATATTAACAAAAGGAACGTAATTTTAGTGGGGTCATTGTAGTACAAAGAATAATACACTAAAAAACTATGTATATATATATAATATAAAAAGAGAAATTTAGGTTGTGAAAAAGATGATATGAACAAAAAAAAAAAAAAAGAGTTTAGGTGAAACTCAAATACTTATTTTTTTTAACTTTATTATTAGGAAAAAGATGACATAAGATGCAAATTTATCCACACAAAAAAAAAAAAAAAGAAAAAAAAGAGTATTTTTGTTTCATTTTTTTTTTTTTTAAATTTTATCTTATGAACAAAAAGAAGGAGTTTTGGTGAAACTCAAATACTTTTTTCTTTTAAACTTTATTATTAGGAAAAAGATGACATAAGATGCAAATTTATCCACAAAAAAGAAGAAGAAACGTAGTTAAAAAAAAAAAGTATTTTTGTTTCATGTAGTTCTTTTAAATTCTATCTTTTTCTTTCATGTATTTTTTATCTCTCTTTTTTATTTAAATTCTATCCTTTTTTATATATAGGTAATTATATCCTATTGATTTTAGGCTTTGTTGATAACATTTTAGATAGATACCAATGTAGTTGTAGTTGTAAATTAAATATTACTTTATTTTGTTATTTGATTATTAGTAGGGATGGCAATTATTGCCCGACCCGCGGGTACCTGGCCCAGCCTGACCCTAATGGAGCAGGTTTTACCCGGCCCGATAAAGTATAGGGTCGGGTTTGGGTTTAAAAAAAAAAACCCAAAGCAGGTCCGAGTCAGGTTTGGGTTTTGAAAAAAACCCAGCCCGAACCCAGACCCGACCCGACTCGGTTAACTAAATTAAAATTACAAAAAACCCTACCTATATATATGTATCATAAACCTAACCCTAAAACTCATTTCTTTCTCAACTCTCAACTCAGTCGCCTCTCTCAAGTCTCACCTCACCCTCACTGACTCTCACTCTCACTCACATCTCATCCTCACCCTCACTCTCATTCACTCACTGACCCACCCTCACCCTCGTGGAGGAGCACAAATCTCGTGATGGTCGCTGATTGTCACGCTTCAGCACGAATCTTGTGAGGTCAGGCAAAGATTGCTGAAGTCACCACTGATGAAGCTACTGTCTGAGTTCTTTATATTTATTTTTTGGTTTATTTTTTTTCTTTTTCGGGTTCATTTCCTCTCAATAGTTTTTGTTTTTGGGTATTTGATGTTTGAGGATTCATGTAAGAATCAGTCCATAAATGGAGTTTTGTTTCCTCTATTTTTTATGTTTATTTATTATTTATTATCTAAAAATCTCATTTCAACAAGACTAATGCTTTAATGTTGATTGATTTGTATTTTCCTTGCTGTTGCTGTTTATGTTTGTGTTTGTGCTTGTGGTTTTTTTTTTTTTTTTTTAAAAAATTAATAAGATTGGTCGGATTGGGCGACGGATTAGGCCTAGAAGTGGTTGGACGGGGCCCGTGGGACCTGCGGAGACCCGACAGGGCGGGTATGGGGCTAAAAAAAGACCCGTTTATTAAATGGGCCGGGTCCGGGTAACAAGGGAGGTCCCGCGGGTCGAGTCTTGGTATCAAAAAACCCGCCCGAACCCAACCCGTTGCCACTCCTAATTATTAGGAAAGAGATTATATAAAATGCATATTTATCCAAAAAAAAGGAACTTAGAAAAATTAACAAAAATGAAATCAGTGTTACTTTCTAATATGTGAAACAAATTAAATATATTAACAAAAGGAACATAATTTTAGTGGGGTCATTGTTACTTTCTAATTTTATCATTTTTTAAGGTAATTCTATCCTATTCATTTTAGCCTTTGGTGATAATACTTTAGATAGACCAACCAACTAAATTTGATCTCTTTTTAAAATTTTAGAAAATACTTATTGTAGGTTACACGTTTTGTTAAAACACTTATTATTATTCTATCCAAAGAAATTAATAAGAACAAATATATTGTAAAAAAATAAGGATTAGATGGCTTAGATGAAGAATTTGGATTGTAATCAAATTAAGATAGAGTTTGGATTGTAATCAAATTGTGAATTTTATCAACTTAGGCATTATAAGAGAAGAAAAATTGTATATATTTTTTCTTAAAATCTAAAAATCTAAAAAAAATTGTGCAATTTAGTGAAGCCACTTGGCGCAACTACGGCTTCTAAACCCAACTTTTATTATATAGTATATGATGTTATGAGATTCAGTATACTTTTTTTTTTTTTTTTTTCTTGAAAACAGATTTAGTATACTTTATACACATGGCACAAACCCACACCATTTTTATATTACAATTTAGCGCCAGACATTTCTGCTATGCTGAACCAACTACCAAGAGAAATTATAGGAAACATTAGCAGCAATAAAAGTCTTGAAATGGGAAAAACAATTGTTAAGTGGACACGATATGATTTTTCTTTTAAAAAATAAACGGTAGAATTTTATTTAAAGAAATGAACAAGTCTATACAACAGCATGACAGTAAATTAGACCAACAATGCTACAAAGCTTTTTCTTCCCCTAACAAATAACACAGTGTCTATATACAAATTTACATTAAAATTTCCTAAAAATAGCAAGATAATTTTACAAATACTCAAGGGAAGCTTCCATGATAAGATTGATGTAAAATAAATGTTGCATCAATGGTAGGTGATGTGAAAGTCATACCTCAACGAGTTCAAGTTGTGTAAAAAAAAACTTCTATCTTTTTGTGTATCCATTACTGATCACATAGAGTAATAAGGAGTAAATAGATCCATCTATGACCATAGGAATATTTACAACAATTTGACAATTTGTGCAGAAATTTATATTTATTTTATCATAAAAACCTTTTATTTCTATTTCACATAATTTTTTTTTTTAAATATCACATCAAATTATTTATTATAAACTCTATTTCATTAAAATTTCATTTTTTTCTTTATTTTTTTAAAATTGTTTTTCTTTGGCTAAATTGCAAGCTACTCCTTTAAATTTTGGAGTTGTTTGAATTTTACACCTTAAAGTTTCAAAATTTAAATTTTACTTTCTAAAGTTTTATTCTATTTGCATTAGTAGCCTCGCCGTCCATTTTTCTGTAAAGTGTTACAAA